>NW_004797855.1:317199-330670 GCF_000002075.1 Aplysia californica | reverse complement strand
GAGAAGGAGAAGGAGAAGGAGAAGGAAAAGGAGAAGGAGAAGAAGAAGAAGAAGAAGAAGGAGAACAACAACAACAACTACAACAATAACAACAACAACAACAACAACAATAATTCCATATCATGTATAGCGCAAGATATCCACGCTCTACAGTTATGCTCTATGAACTTCACAACTATTATTACCCCAGCAGGCGCTAGAATACTCAGAAACAATCTCCCGTTCCCGAGAAGCATACAGTGCAAGCAGCTGAAACACTGACACATCGACAACTATCGCTGTCTATTACAGCCGGGTACCCATTCCCACGTGGGTAAAGAGAGGAAACTTGATTTTGAGTGCCTTGTCCAAGGACACAACATCGACTCCCTGACGAGATTCGAAACCACGACCTAATGATTGAGAGTCTGAGAGCCTAGCCACTAGACCATCGACGCCACATGGAATTCCCTTGGCTGAAATTTAAATCCCTAATCGCTCGATGTTTCCATAATCATGGACAACATTCTTGCTTGGGAGTTAAAAAAACAAAAAACAAAAAAGAACTAACAAAGAAACAAACAATCAAACAAACAAAAAAGAAAAAAAAAGAAAAAAAAAGAAAAGAAAAACCAAACTGGAATGACTTGTTCTCCCTCATTCAGGGAAACGTTTTTCTTGGACAAGAAATAGTCGGCTTGCTGTGAGGAATAATAGTCAGTTCACGCAGCCAAACGTGACTAAGGATTAAATCAAGGTGTTCTCACATGACGTCGCCCAGATAATACACACATTTCTCACTGCCATTCAAATCCAGTTGAACTGAGTCGGGCCTAGACAGATTTTCTTCCTGGGAGCAGTAAACGCTGCCATCGTGGCTCAACCCAAGCGAAATGGACCAAACTCAGTTGTGACCAAAGAGTTCAGTTATGTGGCGTCGGTGGCCAAGTGGTTAGGCTACAGTACTGACTACTGGACTCGTAATCGTGAGGTTGCGGGTTCGGGGGATGGAGCCATGGGCCCGACGTTGTGTCCTTGGGAAAGGCACTTACACGAATTTTCCCCACTTCATGCGCTCTACAAAATGTATTATTATTATTATTATTATTATTATTATTATTATTATTATTATTATTATTATTATTATTATTATTATTATTATTATTATTATTATTAACCTCTTTGATTGCGACCTTCAAAAACAAGCGTGTTTATTTTTCAAGCTGTGAGTCGAATGATCGGATGTGTACAGCCAATCACAATGCACAATTAAAGCCTGTGAGGGTCAAAGGTCAGGGTCAGTTTTCTTGTTGTTGTTGTTTGGGTTTTTTTGCCAGCTAAATGCAGTATTGGTCACTATAGATCTGGGGAGAGTGATATTGATAGATCTAGAAAGCTGTTGACAATTCCCATGCCTGTAGGATTCAAGAATCTTTCAACACAGCAACTGCGATATGAAACCGCCAACACTTGAAGCCATTATGGAAGAACATGGCTGTGTTGTGAACTATTGTTAGTGCAAGATTTCAGTTACACCTCTCTCTCTCGCTCTATCTATCTATCTATCTTTTTTTATCTCTCTCTCTCTCTCTGTGTTTCTCTCTCTCTTTCTCTCTCTCTCTCTCTCTCTCTCTCTCTCTCTCTCTCTCTCTCTCTCTCTCTCTTTCCCTCACACACACACACACACACACACACACACACACATACTCTGTCCGTCCGTCTGTCTGTCTGTCTGTCTGTCTGTCTGTCTGTCTGTCTGTCTGTCCGTCTCTCTCTCCCTCCCTCCCCCTCTCCCTCTCTTTCTGTCTTTCTCTCTCTCTCTCGAGATCTCTCTCTCTCTCTCTCTCTCTCTCTCTCTCTCTCTCTCTCTCTCTCTCTCTCTCTCTCTCTTCATCTCTCTATCCTCCTCTACCATATCTCCTACCTAGTAAACTTATCTCTGGGATGGATCCTGAAGAGGGGGGGGGAGAGCAGAGATGGACATATTCCGACTGCAGTGACCCCAACACAGTGGACAAGTAAGACAAGTAAGTAAACTTATCAGATTTTTTTTCTTACTGTAGGCTATTTTTGGGTCTTTGAAACATGACAAACAAGATAGTGTGAAATAAAACCGAAGTGAACGGTCCACGGTTTCTTATTGAAGAATAATATGCATTCAGAGGACACTCATTTCTCTTCAATCCTCCTGGTGAAAAAAAAACCCCTTCACTAATCTGTCGTTGCGTAATCAAAATTGCGACACCAGGGACTAAGCCCGCAAAGGTATGTATACATTATTACAGTACAAGTCAAGCTGGCCGTAATTTCTTTCCGGAACGACCTCAGCCAGACTCACATTATATCAATTCAATATGCGTTATTCAATTCCTATGATTTTCCAGACCTTTCACCGAACACTGTAGTTATAGGCTCTTATTCTGTGATTTATAACCCAACTTCCCCAAAGACTGGGTGCAAAACAGAAAGAAGCTGTTTTACGAGAAAACTTCGAGAGACCAACGAATGACTAAACACAACTAGACTTATGAACAAACATCGAAAGACTTGGACAAAACTTTCATTTTTATAAGTTTTTTTGTTACCTCTTTGTTCAAAATGTGTTTTACAAAATACAGTAAAAATGTCATTTACCATAATCAAAATTTCAATTCATCATTATAGAGTGATATGGGACGACCTGCTAAACTTACGCTATTTTTAATGAAAAAATGGAATTATCAGTATATTGGGTTCATCAAATCACAGTTCCGTTTGAACCAACAAACAAATAAGCAAACAAGTTTTACAAAAAAGTGAAGAAGATGTAAACAGAACAATCGGTTCGTTAGCATAAACACTTCAAAGGATTAGGCTTCGAAATGTGGTCAAAATAAATAGCAAACACAAACAATTTTCACCCCTTTCAGCCTCAAGCAATATTAAAGGATTTTTCTCTCCAAGATACGCTACAGTAAATTTGAACATTCAAAAATTGTTTTCTGACACAGATTAACCTGCAGATGCCCGCTTTGGGAAGTGTCTTTTGTTTAATTCGAAACCGTCCGAAGTTACCGCGTGTTACCAGCGGTTGGTTGCGGATCGACCGCGCAGCAATTTTACCGGAATGTCTTGGCAATTCTTGCCCGCCGCCAGTCGCTGGTTATGCCAAAATTCTATCCCGGATATGAATGTCTTGCTTTATATATCTGACACAAAAAAGGTAATATTCATTACGAAATCATTAGCTTTTCTCGTTTAATTTTTTTACTTTAATTGTTTTGTGTTTTACTCATCGGCCCCACGTTGCACATGGTTGAACTGTATCAATCATGTTAGCATGAATTAATTTTGTTTAAACGGTGTTAAAAATGAGAGAGAGAGAGCGAGAGAGAGAGAGGGAGAGAGAGAGAGAGAGAAAGAGGGAGACAGAGAGACAGAGAGACAGAGAGAGAGAGAGAGACAGAGACAGAGAGAGAGAGAGAGAGAGAGAGAGAGAGAGAGGGGAGGGGGTTGGGGGATGGTGGTGATGATGATACGTGATATGACTATAATGATTTAGAAAATTATAAACCGAAAATAGTAACATAGCGCTTCCACTAACCTCAAAGTAATGACTAGCCTTTCCAGTGACATTATTGGATCATGAAGATTACATCAATTTTTCAATAGCCCGGATTCCTTTTTCAATTCACAGAAAAGGTAGTGGTATTCAGCAAATTGCGTCTTTCTCTATTTATTGTGTGTACATTATGTATTCCTGTCTTCTTCACAGAGGCATAAATTCATTTTCAGACGACGTCATTCGCAAATCAATATAAAATAATATTGTTCATGTTTACCTCTAAGTCTCTGAGCCTGCTGAGAGGCAGGTTCCAAGTCGGTACTTGGGCCACTTGTCATACCACCCTGCCTGACAGGTTAAACCAGTGGCTTGTAGCGGGGAAACCTGAGGCAGAATGCCTACCACACTTCGGCCGCGCCAGACATCATAATGTGCAGATTAAACTGCGTAAAGTAAATGAAATGCTTTTAATTTGCACTAACTTTTGGCCTACATTTATTTGTTGTCGATTTTTAGCTAGTTATTTTTTTTTCAGACATGAAGCACCGGCTTGAAACGTTGTTGTTGTTTTGTTTTTGTTGTTTTTTTTGTTGTTCGTTTGTTGTTGTTTTTTAAACGACTATGAATCACAGTATCATGTTCGTCACTGTTCGAGTCCGAATAGTCACAGTCAGGGTTGTCAGTTTGGAGCCAAATCCTAGAAATTTGGCTCTTTTGGATCGTGTCTGGCCCGTAGAATTTCATTTGGCTCTCTGGCTCTTTTTTGGCTCCAAACTCCAAATGTTCAGGAAGAAAGGGAAAGAAGAGGTAAAAAAAAAGAATAAAAGAAAAAAAATGAAAGGGAAGAAAAGAGCTTTAATTGCTTTTTATTAAACTAGTTAACTCGATTTAACGTCCTTGCTCATTTGGTCTGAATAATTTACAACCCTTTTATTGTCGTGCAAGAGCATTTATTATCTCGTGTTGTGTCTCGTTACGTTTGTACAAGCTCTCTGTTTTTTTAACCAATATTATTAATTTATTGTGTGCAGGCTTAAAGTGAGAGGCCTGCCATCGTAAGTGGGTGGGGGGGTCCCACCTATTTTTGGTCAATCTGGGTCAAATTGGGTAAATACGCCTTATTTCAATATTTGTTGCCTTTACTCGGTCATTTCTTTGTTGATTTGATTGTCTTTTGGCACAGTTGTAGCTAGTTGGATGCCCAACATTTTTTTTCTTCTATTCTATCGTCACAAATTACAGAGGTATCTCATTTTTTGTCAAAAATCTTTGATTTTCTCAAAATTCTTTATCTTTGACACATTTTTCGCTACTCCTCTGAAGATTACAGGTGTATCTTGATGGCACTTGGTATACTTGTTGCCCATGGGGGTGGTTACATTGCATTGTCAGCGTTTTTTTATATCTATCTTGGTTTTCATTTTATGATTTTTTAAAAATTTGAAAAATTGACCGTTTTCTGTATTTTTGACAAGATTTGCACGATTCTTCATGTAACTCCAAGACGAAATAAGATATGGAAAGATGCTGACAATATAAAACCTATATGCCTCTTGAGTACATGTGTGCCAAAGGACAATAAATTCATCGCTAAAGTTCAGAGGAGCATTGATTTGAAAACATGATGTGAAAATCCAATATGGCCGCTATAAAAATGGCGGCCATCTTCGATCCGGGAAAAAAATGTCATCGTAATACCTGTATCATGACGAAGTTGTATGCCAAGTTTAAGGACCCCCCCCCCCCCCCCCCCCCCTTAGTGTAGCGTCGGAAGGGAGCGAGACGTCCTGATAAACAGGCCTAGCCAACGCTTCGTAAGTCACGCGAGTGAAGGGCCGAGGGGTCGCAGGCTCGTTTACAGAGCGACGATAGGAACAGAAGAAAAGAGGGGGGGGTTCTCCCAAAAAAAAAAAAATACCCCCCCCCCCCCCCCCCCCCCCGATAGTGAGCCTTTTTTTTTTTAAAACGCGTTTGTTAAATATAAAACTTAGTCTACCTTTCGTTGTTGGAAGTTCTGATGACCGAATGGACAGGCTGCGCGTCTGCGTTTGATGTCAAACCATTATGTTATGAGCGTGGGAACGAATCCTGGTCCTGGAAGGTTTTTTTTGTTTTTTTAATTGTTTTTTTTCTTCTTCTCCTCTTCCCGACTGACCAAAAAAATTTTCCCATAATTATAACTTGTTGCTTTGTATTTATGTTAGGTAGTGATGAAGCATGCACATTCTGGTTTTGTCCCCAAGAGGAGCTTTTACCTACAAAGTAGGCCTATACTTTCCCTTTTACCAATTCAGGCCTGGTTAAAGTTCAATGGTGGCTTTCCTTGGTCTGTGAGTCTAATTATTAGTTTTTATTTAATTTTAGGCTCAGGAGAAGGAAAAAAAAAACCTTCCGGGATCGGGATTCGATGTCACGCTTGGAAACACTGAACATTAGAGAACGTTAGACAGCTTGTATACGTTCTCTAGGCCTTACGTTAGAGAACGTACACACTATCCCCAGCTAATTAAAACGCCGAAGCCTACATCAGGCGTCGTCATGTGTGATGGCAAAATATAAAGGAAGTGTCTATGTTCTCTAACGCTAGTAGAGAACCTAAAAATAGCTCGCTCGCTCGCTCGCACTGTTGAATATGAAAACGAACCTCAATTAATGCTGCTTCCACAGTGCTTACACTTTATTTTCGCAAGCTATTTAGGCCTACCTTTTCGAAAGAGTTTTTTTCTCACAAAATTAAAACACTTGCGGAAGTAAAGCTGTATCTTGCCTTTACAACGATGTTAAACCCCTAGGCCTAACAACCAACCATGGCAACTCATTCTTTCATCCCATCGATATGACTCCTTCTCACAATTTTTTTTTTACATCAAGCACACACTATAATATGTTGTACACTTTCTTTATTCCATACCCCCCGTTTATTATTTTCCAGCTTGTGAAACATTATATACATATATCTAGTAGAATGCAGATATCTCAAAGAAACTTTTTTTTTTTTTTAATAGCAAATATACGCTGAGCATTAGTACCGGTATCAGGTTGGCTACCTAATTTCTGTGTGCATTTTAAAAACGTTTGTACATTGGTTTACATTATTTAAGGAAACTGGTTTGTTCCTAAAAGGGAAATGTGTCACAGTAACTTACTAAAATCACTAAAATGTCATCTTTTGTTTTTTATTCACTGAAGGAGAAATAAAACAGGTTTGTTCCTATTAGTACAGGCGTATGAGGTTGAATGTGCCACCCCCCCCCCCTTTTTTTTTTTTAAATTAATTTTGGACCACTTGTCCACCCCCTCCCCCTTTTTTATTCGATACCTTAGAGTATAGACGATAGGTTCAATGCGATTTCGTATTCCCACCTCAAAGTAAATGTATCACATACGACGTTAGATAGTGAGAGTAGTGGGGCCGCTTAGCAAACCTATTGTGCATTTTGTGATACAAGCACCAAACTTGGTATAAATGTACATTAACATATTGAAATCATTTTCAGATATTGGGCCACTCGGATTTCTCTCTTAATGGCCGCCATATTGGATTTCAAAATGGCCGCCATTTGAAATCTACATTTGCGATTATCTCTGGGTCAAATGCTGCTACTGACTTCATTATGGTGTCTAAATGTATGTTTTTGGGGTCAAGAAATCCAATGGTAGCAATCTGCATTGCGTATTTTTACCAAACGGTCGCCATATTGGATTTTAAAATGGCCGCCATTTGAAATTTACACTTTTTATTATCTCTGGGTCTAATACTGCTATTGACTTCATTTTGGTGTCTAAATGTATGTTTTTGGGGTCAAGAAAGCCAATGGTAGCAATCTGAATTGCGTATTTGTACTGATGGGTCGCCATATTGGATTTCAAAAAGGCTACTTTACATTGCATGGCTGCTTCTCGATCTACATTCGTCGTTATCTTGTCGCCGTCAGGGTTCACTGGAGGATGCCAAGAAGAATCTGTTGCAATCGTTGCTGCTTGCCTTAGTCAGCATGACACTAGAGAGACCCAGCATCAAGGACCAGATGGCAGACACTAACCTGCAGCAATTACCGCAGCCTAGATACTGAAGTTCAACTGTGTCAAACACAAGCGAACACGTGGCATCACATCATCCACCTGTGTCAAGCACAGGAGACCCCACTTCCAACATACATTAGGATGATGTTGCATGCTCATACACACAAGAAGGCATTGATCGACAGACTGTCACACCTTAGCCTGAGTATCTCTTATGATACAGTGCTCCAGCTCTCAGCAGAGATGGGCAACCATGTCTGCCAACAATTTTACAGAGAACAAGTGGTCTGACCTCCAAAAGTGCGTGGCGAAGAGTTCACAATTGCCGCTGTAGATAACATAGATCACAATCCTAGTGCAACAACATCAAAAGACTCCTTCCAAGGTGCCGCGATCTCCCTCGTATAACATCCTTCTTACACTGGTGAAGGAGTAAATCTGAGCATATTCGTTGCTGGAGAATCTGGGGATGCACGGTCCAAGACTGTCGCCCCTTTGCCGCACTATTATACTGATGTACCCCCTGTCACTAGCAGCATCAAGACGTCGCCTGTCCCAGCTGCGTCATTGACCAAAGGAGACTTCAAACAGTAGACTGATGAAGAATACCATTGGTTAGGCAATGCAAAACACGCCCTGGGATGTCTCCCACTGGTTCATTGGACAATAAAAACACATATTGGGCTGCATTTCATGCCAGCCGACAGCCACCAGAGGGTAGAGTCATCTGCCCACGTCGCTGCTTCCACTTTTCCTGGAAAGTGCTCACACTGTGGCAATGATCAGGTATTCAATGGACGTTGTGAAGAAAGCTATAGAACACCTGAATCCTGGACAGGCACTAGTGGTCACATTGGATCAGCCACTGTTTGCTTTGGCCAAGAAGATACAGTGGAAGTGGCCAGAGAGTTATGGTGAAGACCATATAGTGGTGATGTTTGGTGGTCTCCATATAGAAATGGCAGTACTGAAAACACTGGGGGACTGGCTGCAAGGGAGTGGTTGGGTGGCAAGCACTGGTGCAAGCCGCGATTGCGACAGCAAAGACAGCAGACTCATTCCTGCGAGCATCTCAAGTCTTGCGCACATGAAGAGCACATCAAGTGACTGCAGCAGAACTGTACATCCTGCAACACCATGCCTACAACCACTAGTGTCTGGGAGAAACCAGGGATGCAGAGGACATTCCTGCGTTTGAAGACTGGTGACGCCAGAGACGAGACAACATCTCCCAGTTTTGCTACTGGGCAGCTGTGCTGGAACAAGAACTGTTGGTTCTAGTGTATGTGCGTTCTCTCAGGCAGGGATCATTGATGATGTACTTCGATGCTCTGACAGAGCTGGTCACCTGGTTCCACGCACTAGATCATACCCACTATGTTAGGTGGATACCGGTGCACCTGAATAACATCGTCAAACTCACTACGAAACACCCAGACGTAGCCAGGAAAGTCAGTGAAGGCCATTTCACAGTTGAGAAAACACAGAGGGTTTTCTCTTTAATCCCGACTGACTAGGCACATGAGCAGAATAATGCCTGCATCAAAGAAAACGGCGGCGCGGTTGGGCTAACTGACAATCCTAGTGCCCTTCGTCGCTGGATGGTTTCAAGACCAGAAATTGCTAGGGTGATCGAAGATTTCCAGGACGGGAACCAATACTGGAGACAGCAAGCAAGCAGCAGACACACGTCATCATGATCAGACGCCAAGTGTACATGCCTCATTTGTGAAAGATGTTCGCTGTCTCGTCGGTATCATAAAGGAGATGGGCAACCCATTCGAGGAGGAGAGTCAGGATCTGGTCATACCGGACACAAAGGACATCGCAGGTCATTCTGCCGGGGAGACCGTGATGAAAGCCAAGAGGATTGGACAAGAGTAGCCCGAGGCTTTCACCAGAGAGTGTCTGTTGGACAACAAATGCAGTGGACGACCCCATTCCTCGTGACAAAGCTGAAGGTACTTAACACTTCCACTCCAAGAAACGAGAGTAAATGTTAGGAACAGTTCGCCTCTGTCAAAAATGACCGTGAAGTCGTCGCACGCATGTACATTGGCTGGCAGACGAGGGGTGGAAACCTTGAGGAGTTCTTTCGTCACAAGAACCAGGCATGTCCTCCTGCACTGTCTGCTGGTAGAAACCTCTTCACTAGTACTAAGAATGATCTCATCACAGGCTTTGAAGAAATCTTCGACGCCAAGACAGAGACTCCTATCACTAGCTGTATAGTTCTTGATGGAGCAGCTATCGCCCAGATTGGCTGCATTAAATTAAAGACATTTGAAGAGTATGCTCCTAAGATCTTCATCCCATACGGCAAGAAGACTGCGTGGGCAGTCTGGACGGTACTGCCAGAAACATTGAGGCGCTGCTGCTGGTGTCCTCTGCATCACGTGACATACCAAACGATGCAAACTCAATCATCAAGAGGTTCGTGATCCTGTTGTATGATCGAACCAGCAAATGCACGGACAATGACACGGGCAGGAGGAAACTCTTCGCAAGGAAGAACGATGTGCTGCTGATCCTTCCAACGAAGGCAGCTTTAGAGGAACATGTCAAGAGGGGAGTGTATTGAGGTGGAAATGTGTGGGGTCAGATACTTTTGCCAGCACCAGAGCTCCCTGCACAAAACAACTAGGGTTGGTCAATGACTGGAGGACAGTACACACCATACTGGACCAGGCTACCAGGGGCAGCTCACAGCTGCAATGAGCTGGTTTCTTGCAAGTGCCATTTATGGTGTGTGAGGCTCTGCAAAAGCAAGAAGACTGCCCTCTGTGTGTGTGAAGGGGACTGCACGGGACGATGAGTCCACAACATACATGTACTTGTGGCAGAGTGAACTTGTTAAACATGACACTGTTTATGTACATGCATCTTCAGTACCGATATCTACCTAGCCTCAGATACCAGACCATTGAAGAATGTCAATATACAACTAGCCTCAGAAATTAGACCATGTAGCATGCTAGAATTGTACCTACGACATTTACAGACTTAAGACTTTTTCACCCATTTAACATGCTTTTAAAATTGTGTCGATAGTGCCGTAAAACACACACTCAATCAATCAATCAACATGCTTTCATATAATCATAGATCACTTTATAAAACAGAGTGTGAAAGATAACATTACGTTGAAATTGGTGCCGTTGGATTGTGCATTGAATTGTGCACTGGAATAGATTTGTGCATTAGAATTTTAGATTTGAGTCTTTGATTTATGTTTGTGCATTAGAATTGTGCATTAGATTGTGCTTTGGATTGTGAAATTGGTATCATAGGATTTCTTGCCCCCCCAAAAAAAAACAACAACAACAACATACATTTAGACACCAAAATGAAGTCAATAGCAGCATTTGACCCAGAGATACTCGAAAATGTAGATTTCAAATGGCGGCCATTTTGAAATCCAATATGGCGGCTCATTAGTAAAACTACGCTATGCAGATCGTTACCGTTGGATTCCTTGCCTCCCAAAACATACATTTAGACACCAAAATGAAGTCAAGAGCAGCATTTGCCCCAGAGATACTCGAAAATGTAGATTTCAAATGGCGGCCATTTTGAAATCCAATATGGCGGCCCCTTAGTACAAATACGCTATGCAGATTGTTACCATTGGATTCCATGCCCCCAAAAACATACATTTAGACACCAAAATGAAGTCAGGAGCAGCATTTGACCCAGAGATAATCGCAAATGTAGATTTCAAATGGCGGCCATTTTGAAATCCAACATGGCGGCCATTAAGAGAGAAATCCGAGTGGCCCAATATCTAAAAATGTTTGCAATATATTAATGTACATCTGTGCCAAATTTGGTGCTTGTATCACAAAATGCACAATCCTTTTAAATTGTTGGGCTAAACCGCCCCACTCAAACTTAAACTCAAATGATTATGATTATGAGAGATGTACAAGACTACTTTTGTGCAAACAATGTCAGAAAGAATTGTTCCATCAGATAGATCTACCCAATATTGATCGGAATAAGACAACGTCATAAAAAAGGGAGCCAAATCCTTGGAGGTTTATCAAGAAACTGATAAAGCTTTAACACTTCAGACAGAACTACGCGGCGTTTCAAATAGCGGCTGCCTTTTTTTTACTGGAGAGGCGTAAAATGTTTCTACATTATTATTATTCGTTCCCAACCACCTGCGGTAAGTCATCAAAGGCCTTATGTGATTTTAACGGCCTGCGAGAGGTCGGGGGGGGGGGGGGGGGTCCTGGCCTCATGCCCATACAGGGGTGAGAGATATTCTCACCAAGGAGGAAGGGGAGGGGGGGGGTGAGAATAGCGAGACATGGGTTATTCTCCACCGGAATGAAAATAGCGAGAATGAAAGGGTCCTATTTCCGGCTCCTATTTCCTAACCCTTCGTATCCCAGTAGAAGATACAATCACTACATCGCACCAACCTCTCGGCTAAATCTCACCTCTGGCATGCTAATAACAAATGCAGATATTATTAAATTGATAACTGGTGAGTGAATCTTGAGAAAATGTTCTGTCACAAAATATATCATACCCCATTATCGAAACGCCGAATTTTGCGTAGAAGAAGATGAACAGAGCTTATCGCAAATATGTGGGTCCATATTGTAACCCGAGCTCTAGGAATTGCATGTTCTTAACCGTGTGTCTTATCTAGATCTAAATGCATGGATAAATAATATTATTACTTACTTCATAATTTGAATTAAAAAAAGAATAATCTTTTTTTAAAGAAAAAAACAGTCGGCTTAAAATATGATTCTATCTTGATGGATACTGATAATATTATATAACACTTGCTAGTTCAAGAAAACATCAACAACAAACAACTACAACAACAAACAACAACAAACAACAACAACAACAACAACAGCAACAACAACAAGAAAACCTTTGTTAAGAAAGGTGGGACGACGACAGATGATACACAACAAGGAAGCAAGTAGCCGGTGTCTGATGATACGTTTCAACACAACGAGCCAAGACGGGTGCATGCCAGTTTGTCACAGGCCCAGTTTGTCACAATTTCATTTAAGTATTTGAGTATTGATGACAGTCATAATTACAGCTCGTTAACACTGTAGTTGTGCCTTAAGTTTTTTATTCTCCACTTTCAAATTGGTGGTGTAGAGATGGTCTCTCTAAAACGTCAATTCAGCTTGTGTTGTTCAATATTTCTTCCTTTTTTGTATGCAAATCAAAGCAAATAACTGTGAAATTTCAATAATAAATGTTCTTTCGTTTGACAACAATTGAAAAATAAAAATCAATTCATCCAATTTTAATCAATCATTCATTTACTCTTTTTGAGAGTGTCAGTGATAACTTCCATCATGCAGGGCACAGTCGTGCAGCGTGGCCTATGACAAAGGCTGTGACAAACTGGCATGCCCCCTCCATGACGACCTGCCGTCAGCGAAGCGACAACTTTCATGGTTGGTTTGTGGCCTATAGACCTTTTTTTCCCCTGCTGCAGGTGTGTGCTTTGGAAATTATCAGTTAAAGCATGACGACAATTATCTGGATTTTTTCCTTCAAATATCACATTTATTGTGGGCTCCTTTTATGCAATTTACAATTCATCAAGCAAATATATAAAAATTCCGATTTTTTTTTCTCTTAGGGTAGGATGTCTTTTAAGGACGATTTCAAAGACGGAGGAAAAAATAAGTAGGAGGGGGGGGGGGATTGAGATAAATATTGTAAGCTTTCTATCAGTTGTGTTTGTTGCTTTTTTATTTTTCCCCAAACTAGAACCAGCCGAAAACTTTTAAAGAAGTAAGGGGCTTTTCGGCCCGAGAGAAAAAGCGAAAGAGTAGAAGAAAACGGATGTTGTTGTGTTAAAGCAAACTTCTATATCTTCCCTCAAGTGTATATACATTCAAAAACACGCCTAGATACACATACACACACACACAC
>NW_004797855.1:314741-316840 GCF_000002075.1 Aplysia californica | reverse complement strand
TTCCCCCGTTCCTCCATCCTGCCCCACTCTCCTCCCTCCTCCCCTTCCTCCCTCCTTTCCCCCCTTCCTACCCCCTCTCCCTTCCCCTCTCCTTTCTCCTCCCCCCTTCCACCCTCCCTTCCATCCTTCCTCCCTCTTTACCCCCTTCCTCTCTCCCTTCTTCCTTGACCTTCCTCCCTCCTTTCCCCCGTTCCTCCCTCTTTTTCTCCTTTCTGCCCTCCTTTCCCCCTCCCCTTCTTCCCTCCTTTACCCCCCCGCCCCCTTTCCTCCTCCGCCAACCCGGAGTTAAAATTGAGGAAGTTGCGCCTTCCAAGAAAAAGGACGTAAAAATGTTATCTCGGGTCCTACCCACCACTGTTTATATCTTCTGATAATATTTTTATTAGTATTACTTGGAACGTGTATATATTGCAACATGTAATGCTAAGTTGTTGTTATTGCTGTTTCTGTTGTTCATGGTTTTCTTATTTCTTCCCTCTGTGAGCTCGTCTTGACGTACTTTGAGCACTTTACTACAGTATGGTCTTACAACTAATTTATTGTAAATGTTGTACACAGTCAGTCAGAATGAAGTCCTTTACATCAATCGAAAGCACTTGAATGGTTGCAATTTTCCTAACGTCATGTAAGGAATATTTTTAAAAAAACAAAAAAAAACAACCACCCCCCCCCCTTCTCCCAAACTAAACTGACTTTACCTTTTACTTTTACCTTTTTCATCTTTTGCATCTTTCAAGCGTCCAGGGGAGATGCAGTTTTATGTGGTAGGACAGCTCCGTAGCTCTTTCAGTTGTGATACTATGTTTTCTCAGAGTTTCCTTGACACCCTCGATCCACCTTTTGCGTGGTCTTCCTCTTCCTTTATAGCCTGAGTTCTTGATGCTGTAGGCTCTCGAGGCTGTCTGGCCAGGTGACATACGTAACAGGTGGCCAAACCATTTTTGCATCTGTCTTTCTATGTAATGCAGACTGGACTCAAAGCCGATAGCTGCTCTTATTTTTTCAATTCTCTGCCTGTCTCGTCTTGTGATGTTAAGGGTTTTGCGGAGACATTTCATTTCGCAGGCAGGGATTTTGCTTTCGTGGGTTTTACTTAATGTCCAGATCGGGCACTCATAACAGGTAGCATAATGTTGGTATAAATATTCAGGTGATAAGCTGTCTCTTTGTGTCCAAGATACTTAAACTCCTTCACTAGTTTCAGTTGTTTGCTATTGACATAGATGTTCAGGGGTCTACGGTTTCTGCTTACTTTCATAACTTCTGACTTTGATGCTCTTATTTTCATGATAAATTTTTCGCAGCTGTGTGTGTGCGTGTGTGTGTGTGTGTGTGTGTGTGTGTGAGAGAGAGAGAGAGAGAGAGAGAGAGAGAGAGAGAGAGAGTGAGAGAGAGAGGGGGCGGAGACAAAAATGGGTGGGTGGGGGTGGACTGGTTTCGTATTGCTTGTATGAGGTGATCATGGCGTGTTTCAGGGAAACGGTAAGAGACATCCTGGTGCGTGGCTTCTCTGCGCTGTTTGGTCCGCTGGTTGTCCTGTATAAAAAGCCGTATTCTGGAAGTCGTGCGCACATCGTTCTTGTTCTTCATATCTCTGCACGTCTCTTCTGTGACGTCGGTGAGTCTTTCTCTTGTTCTGATTGATTGTAGATATTTTACGCCCCTTCTATACAATTCAGATTACTTGGGAGGCGGGCTGCTTCATCTCTGCTTGTCAGGACCAAACGCCGCCGATTAGTGAGACGATACATTTCTGTTCACATAAGAGAGAGAGAGAGAGAGAGAGAGAGAGAGAGAGAGAACGAAAAGAGAGAGAGAGAGAGAGAGAGAAAGAAAGAGGAAGAGAAAGAGGAGAGAGAGAGTGAAGCGGGAGAGAGAGAGGGGGGGTGGAGAAAGCGGTAGTGAGAGAAACAGACTGGTAAACAAACAGACAGACAGATAAAAATACAAACATGCATACAGAGAAATAGACAAACAGACTAATAGAGAGACGGCCAAACAATGAATCAAAGATGGAGGGCATTTTCAATAATATTATGTATTTTCCTTCTAACAATCGTTGCTTAGGACCATCTTATCACGCCTGTATTTGCAAGTTG
>NW_004797855.1:311280-313292 GCF_000002075.1 Aplysia californica | reverse complement strand
GGGGGGGGGCTCTATTGGACATGAGTTTGGATCCCCTACTATACATCACTTACTTACTTTTACTTTTTCATTCTCTGTTGCCATTAATCGTCCTGGGGAGATGCATTTTTCTATGGTAGGCCAGCTCTGCAGCTCATTCAGTCTGGATATTGTGATTTTTCAGGGTTTACTTGACACCCTCAGCCCACCTTTTGCGTGGCCTTCCTCTTCCTTTGTAGCCTGAGTACTTGGTGTTATAGGCTCTCGGGGCTGGCTGGCTAGGTAACATTCGTAACAGGGGGCTGAACCGTTGTATTCTATGTCTTTCTATTAAATGCAGGTAGGACTCAGTACCAATAGCTGCTCATACTTTTTCATTTCTCTGCCTGTTTCGTCTTGTGATGTTAAGGGTTTTGCGGATACATTTAATTTCGCCTTCAGAGATTTTTCTTTTAGATTCTATGTGTTTTACTTAATGTTCAGGTCTGGCACTAGCAGCATAATGTTGGTATGAATATGTAAGTGATAAACTGTCTCTTTGTGTCCATGGAGATGTTTGATTTGAAGTGAGCTGACAGGTGACAGCGTTGGCTTTTTGAGTTCGCATTTCTATTTCTCTGTCTATGGAAACGTTTTCAGAAAAAGTGCTGCCAAGATATGAAAACTCCTTCATCTGTTTCAGTAGTTTACTATTGATATGGATGTTCAGGGGACTATGGTTTTGGCTCACTTTCATAACTTTTGTTTTTGATGAGCTTATTTTTTATGTTAGATTTCTTGCAGCTGTTGTTCAGTTCAGTAGTATGATATTGGAGGTTTGTTGGTTTGGATGAATAAGACATTGGTCGTCTTTGCATAGAAGTTAATTAAAATTTAGGCTTTCTGGGCTTTGGTTTGTCTTGTGTTATTGTGTCCACATAATTAATATATAATAAACAAGAGGGGAGATAAAACGTATCCCTGTCGTACCCCAGATCTTACTTTGAACCAGTCTGTATTGCCTTCCTTCGTTCTTACTGAGCTTCTGTTGTTGGTATACAGAGCTCTGACATTATCTGAGAATTGTCCTCTGACGTCATACTTCTCGAATATCTTCCAGAGTTTTGTATGGTTTACTCTGTCAAAAGCCTTCTCATGGTTTATAACGACATGTCGGATTCGTTGTTGTGTTCAATGGTTTACATGTATGGTTGTCAAATGCGAATACAGCATCGATTCATGCTCTTCCCATTTGAAATCCAAACTGAGCTTCGTTCAGATTTCTCTCTGCCCTATTAAATCTGTTCTATTACTATTACCCTTTTTCGACCCATTGCATGAATGTACCTACTGACCCCAAAAAACCTTCACCTGCATTAAATTAGGGAGACATATTGAATACATGTACAAGTCATGAACATTTTGTCAACATTATTGTTTGTCTATCACCATAAGCGACTTCTGACGTCTTTTTTCACTTTCCTCGGATGTTTCCGATCTTCTACCGAGCCACGGTCACAACATTTTCAAAGTATCTGGACCTCTAGAAAAACAATCAGCCATAATCACAATTCACTCTTTCCTTCCTTTCTTCGTGTCTTACCACAACAGAATCACAGCTGACGATACATTTGACAAAAATGACGACACGCATATCATTTGGCCTCCTGTTGCTGCTGAGCTGTGTTTCCATGGTGACATGCCAAAACGCTGGCACGGATCTGACCCGGGCACCCGGAAGTTCCGGGGAATCGGTTGTGAGGGCGACGGTGTTGCTCATTCGAGAGTCCTGTGTCTTCCAGAACGACTATCTCTTCCTGAGGAGGCTGGCTTATGTAAGCTCTAGCAACGGGTTGAACCCCAACACGTACAGGGCAGGCTACCACGGGGGAATCTGGCAGGTGAGCTGGTGTTTGTTTGTTTGTTTGCTTGTTTGCTTATTTGTTTTTTGCAATTGCGTGCGTGTGTGTGTGTGTGTGTGTTTATAAGAGAGAGAGAGAGAGAGAGAGAGAGAGAGAGAGAGAGAGAGAGAGAGATAGAGAGAGAGGGGGGGG
>NW_004797855.1:309613-311096 GCF_000002075.1 Aplysia californica | reverse complement strand
ACAGACAGACAGACAGACAGACAGACAGACAGAAAGACAGACAGACAGACAGACAGAGAATGAGAAACATAGAGAGAGAAAGAGAAGGGGGAGATACTAGCATTTATATTAGTATGTACAGGATTTTAAGATTTGACAAAGGAACATTATTTTCAGTGTCTATCTATTAGGGTTATTGCCTGATGTGCTTTTCTGTAATGGATCATCTGACAAACAACGTATCTGCTTCAAATACCACACTGTAGGATTTAATTAGCAATAAACTTGTTATGTTCCTCAGTTTTTTTTATCACAGATCCTCAAGGAAACTGGGCGATTTTCTTATAAAACTGATTTGTTTGAAAGTACATTGAACGTACCCAAACAGAACTATTACTAGAGCTTGGAGCTGTGACGTATCGGTTGGGGGGGGGGGTAATGACGGAGAGGTTTAGAAGGGCCACTGTTACAGCGGTATGGTATAAATACTAATAATACGGTTCTACTGTGTAGAACTGTAGAAATAACGATATTGCACTCTTGTGTCGTGTTTGGACGCACTACCTAGCGTGAAAAGGCAAGAAATCGCAGATATCATAGGTAAAAAGTTGGTCTGCGTGAAAATCATTTCAACCCATTTGTTAATCTCCCAAATTCGCATGACAATCCCGTGTGTTACCGAAGAAATAAGTTTCTTATTTTTTAAAACTGTATAGTGGTAAGGTTTCTTTATTTGTGCCGTATATCTATGCACCGCTCTTAGGGTGCACACACAAGACCAGTGCAATGATTAATTTACGGTTTCCTAGCCTACACTTTGCTCATTTTGAGACGATAATAAGTTAAATATCAAATAATGAAACTAGTCTCAACACAATTCACTAGAGCCTTGGCATCACCCACGAAATCCAATCCGCACGCATTGCGTTACATAAGCGGTTTTATTGCTCTCAGTCAGTGTCGCCAAGAGGATACACAGCGTAAAGTGTAAGATTTCCTAAAGAACAAGTTGTCAGGCTGACAACACAACAACCGCGCACAGTTTACACATCGAGCGGACAGCCGTGGACGACTTTCCTTCTACAAAGACTATATTGTGCATATCATGATTGTGGGGGGGGGGTGTGGCAGAACTTTCGGCAATACCCATAGATGTACACTATAGTACTAGATACAGTACGCCCCTCTCTCGCCTTGCTGCGCGATGGCCACATTTGAAAGCGATGTCCGCCATGTTTTTTGTGGCAAGTTGTGTGAAGGAGTTCATGCTAAAGCAATGGGCTAGGCATGTTTTCTCTCTCTCTCATACGCAACAGGCGAAGCTTGGTTCTTGCTGATTTTTTTTTTACATGGGCGCCGTGGCGTACTATATCTAAATTACAAAATTGCAATAATACGGCGTTCTTTCTATAACTAGATCTACAAATAAATGTATTATTAAATAGACAGAGATAGAGATATGGGCTTTAAAAAAAAGAAGGAAAAAAAACCAACCTTTATTTCT
>NW_004797855.1:307426-308602 GCF_000002075.1 Aplysia californica | reverse complement strand
ACCTTTAAGAGAATCGTTTTGAATCAAAATATAACGTTAGAATCAAATAAAACACGTAAGACTAAGAGCTGAGACACGCCCATTCACATGTAAACAAACTTTTTAGCCACATTAAAAATGGCCGCCAACAAACTCAAATGTGTCCGTGTCACAGAACCTCGTACGGACTCTAGTTTAAAGAGGGGTAACTCTATGGCAATACCTCACAAGACCAGTGGGACCGGTTTGATGCGTGACGCCTGGCTTCACAGCACAGCACAGATCACATGGCATGTCCTGAAATCGTTTGTCACGGGCCATGCGTTCACTGAGATTTGAGATAATGTAATATAATATAAACGCACAGCAATAATCCCACCGAAAACAGCCACGTCGATCAAATAATAAGGGAAGAATACAAGGTCCTCAGCCAGATAACGTGTTACACCATCATGATAAACGGATCAAGGACAGATACATTCACAAAGATCTGGCAACACGACGTCAAACACTGGCGAAGAAAATCATCGCCCTGGAATGGGCACACTCAGCCCCCGTTTGTTTAAGTGGGTGACATCACAACCGCGAACTCTTATACTAAACTCGCACAAAAAAGTCAAGGGACAAAAATTCAAAGAAAGATTACTGAAAAACAGTTTAACTGAATTTATTCATTTTTTCACAAAAGATGCTTTCGACTATGTAGATTAAATGTGAACAATTTCACATTTCAACAACAACGAGAAGTTTATGTAAAATGAGTTTAAGTCATACTGGTCGGATTTTAAAAGTCTGAACAGCCAAAGTTCTTCCTGAACATTGTCAATAGTGGATGTAGCCACTTCGTTTGATCAAAAACTCGGCACAGCGTCGATGCTGGACATGCTTTCGGAGAACTTGTTGGGGTAGGTTCTGCACTCCTGGACAAGGTAGCCCAAGAGTTGTTGACGGTTTTGTGCAGGAGGGTGATTGTCCCTTATCCACCGGTCAATGTGATCCCAAATGTTCTCTGTTGGGTTCAAATCCGGACTAATAATAATAATAATAAATAACATTTATACTGCGCATTTCCATTTCCTAAAAGATGCTCAATGCGCATTACAATGAAAAAGACATCACATCTTAAAAATTAATCGACACAAATGTGTACGTAAAACAAAGTATTATACATATAATAAAAATGCATATGTGTAAAAT
>NW_004797855.1:304871-306340 GCF_000002075.1 Aplysia californica | reverse complement strand
CCAGTTATAATGAATGGTGTACTTTTCATCTTCAGAGATGAAATTAAATTTAGAAATTCCTCTATAAAAACGGATGATTTGATATAATTTGCTTTACTCGGTGGTGGCCTGCATATGCAGCTGATGGTAATGCTTTGGGACTGCAGCTGGAAGGACATTAAAGCAGCCCCACATGAGTGACAGGGAATCTTTTTCACAGTAACTTGTGCTAAATTAGTTCTATAAATAAATGCTACTCCTCCTCCTCTACGTCCAACACGAGGGAAAGACTACAAGCTGGTCAGTCCATGCAGGTGACAGCTCGCTGCTGCAGGAAGTCCCCCACGACGTGTGCGCGATATGGCGTGGGGTTGTCGTCCTGCAGTACAGCCTGGGGTCCAATCTGCTGCAGGAGAGGAATAGCAAGGGGACGCAGGATTTCCTCCCTGTACCTTGCCAAGGTCAAATTGCCCTGTATATGGTACACGGGGTCCTGTGGTGAGCTGAGAAACCTCCTTATATCAGAACGGACCCTGCAAAGTAGGGCGCCACCTGCTGGATGCACTCAGGGTGGAACAGCTCTCCTCGGCGCCTCCAGACGTGGGCTCGCCTGTCTGGGTGCAGCAGGTTGAATCTGGTTTCGTCCGAGAAGACTACCTTGTCCCACTGACAATTTGTCCACTGTTATTGGCGAGCAGGCCACGCCTGGCGAGCTGCTTTGTTGGGCGGCGTGTGCCTTGGGCGCCTGGCAGGGACACGAGAAGCGAACCTGGCTCTACGGATACGGTTCCTTACCGTCTCCTGGCTCTCGTGGACATTGGCTGTCACCCGTAGTTGGTCCCTGATGCCGTTTACAGTGGTGGTTCGTGACGTCACGGCCTGTTTGACGATGAACCGGTCGATGCTGTTGTTGGTCAAACGGGGCGATCCTGGTCGACGCCTGTCCGGGACCCTTCCGGTCGCTCGCCATCGTTCTTGCAGCCTCTGTATGACAGATGGAGACACCCCAAATCGATGTGCAACAACTGGGAACGTGGAGCCGTCTTGGAGCCAGGTAAGGCCTCGTCCTCTGTTGACGTCAGGCAGCGAGTGTTGTTGGACCATCGTGTTGTAATGAAACATGGCAGAAAAACGCCGGCTTATAAAGGGTTGTAAGTGAGCAATCTTCACAGCTAAGACATCTGTTTAGCACGTGCCAAGCTTAGTTTTAGCTAACAGTCCCTATGCCAATGTTGCTGAATCAGCGAAATTAAGCCCATTTTTCATGCTTTTTGGCTGTGTTTCAGAATGCCCTGCGTCGTCGCTATGAAGCTGGTGCTGGCAAATTTGCCGTACAGGCAAACTGTGTCTAGTCGTCAGTGCGTGTGCCAAGTTTGGTAGACTGATCATAACGTGTTTGTGAGATATTGAAGTTTGAATTTGACGGGTGAAAACACAAGCTTTTTTGAGCGAGTTTATTTATAACCTCTGTGAGTACCCCAATACTATCG
>NW_004797855.1:301233-304511 GCF_000002075.1 Aplysia californica | reverse complement strand
ACACACACACACACACACACACACACACACACACACACACAGGAACCCCAAAAATAAAACAAAAGGACAGAAAAGTGTGCAAGGTTTCATTTCCCTTTCGATCATTTTGTATTCTCAAGTAACTTAATAGTAATTATATTGAAAATGCTTAGAGATGAATTCCAATGGAACAGGAAAAGTAACGTTTTCATTTCATTACTTATAGATCTCACAGGAGGACTATCAAAACACCCTCTCGGTGCCCAACATAGACTACGATCGTATCAAGGTGGCTTTGAATGTTGACTGGAAACTGACGAGTTGGAGCGACTTGAGAAAACCTCTCTATTCCGGAATCGCTGCAATGCTTACGTTAGAGAGGTGAGTTTGACTTTTGGAGATGATCTGGAGGCCGGCAGACTCAGTCACTTCAATTCTATTACATCACTTGGTGGGTAAATTTGCTGCCTTTTCTGGGTCAGTCAGTTTATCGACTGTTGTGTGCTCTATATCTTTAACTTGAGAACGTGCTGTTTTGGAGTAATCTTTTTAAAGAGGCACAGCTTCGTTATTCCTGTAGATTTTTCATTTCTTTTGTTGTTGTCTAAAACTTAAATGAGGCAAGGGAAAAACATGAATACTTTGGAATAGGTAAATTATGTCTCTGATTTGTGTATGGAGATTCAGAATGTGCAGCAACATTGCCTTTGATCGGACATAATAATATGACTGTGTCTGCTACGTCCTCAAAGAGTTAAACTACTCATTTTTAATTTCTTTGCAAGCAGGAGGGGGGAGGGGAGGGAATAATCGATTTTCTAACATCACATGGAGTTGTCAGTAGAGTATAACATAATATACAGTTCAAATCCACGTTTTTAAGACGTGAAGGTGAGATCGTGAGGGTCAGTTAAAAGTTGACAAAAGTGTACCCACAAAGATCAAGCAGACACCGTTTTTCAGTAGCTGTGATTCTCAAGCTGTTCCCCTTTACACACAAATAATGTGAGTTAACACAAACGTAAAAAAGGTAGGAAGTTTGTCCGAAACCTCAGGTGGAAATGGTCATAAGTCATAACCAAAAAAAAGAAAATATTGCTCTTTAACTCAAACGATCCTTATTCTATGACTATAAAGGGAACATTATGTGCCTGCAGAGTTCTTTCACCGCACGAACTGGTGATAGTGGCTGCAGTTATGGAGATTTGTTGACACCAAAGAGGTTATATTTAGTACTAGACTTCGTTGCAGTGATGTCTCCTACGTAAACGAACCTCAAGGGCAAGACGTGCACAGTTCAACAGACGGGTGAATACTTTTCGACGTGGAGGTGTGTCGGCGGTCTTGGAGGAAATCTACAGGCATGAACTAAAATAGGGAGGCAGGATGGTGTTTAATATACATGTACTAGAGCGCGTGGGGAGCGGGCTGAGGGCTCAGATTGTTCATGTAAACTGGGGGTATGCCGGCCATGCCGATAAGGGTAAGAAGAACCCCATGTCCTCAAACGTGTGACATCACTGCTGCGAGCTCTAGTATTATAAAACCTCTTTACTTGAGACTAGTCTTTCTGAGAATCCTGGTCTGCTCAGCTGGAGAAATTCTGCTGGTACTGCACAACGAGGTCTGTGGTACTGCGCGAAGAGGTCTGTGGTACTGAACAAAGAGGTCTGTGGTACTGAACAAAGAGGTCTGTGGTACTGAACAAAGAGGTCTGTGGTACTGAACAAAGAGGTCTGTGGTACTGAACAAAGAGGTCTGTGGTACTGAACAAAGAGGTCTGTGGTACTGAAAACTGAACAAAGACGTCTGTGGTACTGCACAGTCTGCCCCTGTGTTCTGTGAACGAAGTTGAATGCTTTCAGGGAACCATTGAGGCTGCTTTTGAAACCATTCTTCAGGCCTTCATGACAGCGTTTGCCTTTTCGTAATTGGCCAAACAGTTGTGATTTTTTTTTCTCTTGTTTTTTTTTTTGTTTTTTTGCTATTGTTGCTTTTGTATGTTTTGTTTTGCTGTTTTGTTTTTGTTTTTGTTGTTTTGTGGATTTATTTGTTGTTGGGTTGTTGTTGTGTTTTTTTTCTTGGGGGGGCAGCCCATGTCAAAGAAGATGTATTTTTGCAAGCGTCTTCACAAAAAGCTTCTAAAATACATATACAGATTTCAACATAAGTTAAGGACCGCCTTGACAGACAGACAGCCCTGATTTTTTAAAATTCAGAAAAAAAAGACAGCAAGGAATGTTTCAAATCTTTTTATTCTCAAAATGTTAATGGGTTACCAATGCGTACTGCAAAGACTTCTAAAGGGGCAAAACCACCACGTGCAGGACGGAAGTTCTCTGGAATTTTAGCCAGATTTGCTGTTTTTTATCGACTTGTGTGCATTCTTCATTTAAAATTTCTGGTGCACGTCATAAATGGACGTACGGACTCGAACTGTGCTCGTTTTGGTGGCAATGTAAACGGCCGTTTGTGCAAAATCCAGTATCACATCACCATGCCACCGAGACTAAACTTGAGAGGCTTTGATCGTGCTAGAGCTATGGCATGGATACAGGATCGAGTTTGAGCCCGAGAAGTTGCTAGAAGGCTTGCAGTGTCACACTCTGCCATTGTCCACTTGAGGCAGCCCCATCAAGTCACTGGATCAGTCCAAGAACGCCCATGTGCAGGTCGACCCAAGAAGGCCACTCAGAGTGTTTGCAAGTGGTCCTTAATTTATGTTGAAATCTGGAAAAAAATTAATTAAAATTGCATCTATCTTCATCGAGACACTTCGAGTAAAAAGCTGGATTATGTTACTACTTAATATGTGTGTATTTTAAAAAAAATTTTTAACACATTTTTAATATTTAAAAAAGATGCATGTATACAATTGGCAATTTGAAAGACATCCTTATTTTACTTGATGGACGGCAATTGTATTTAATCTCTTCTGTTCCACTGGGTTGGTCCAGGCAGATATTAGCAGAGCAGCACGACTCCAAAATGATCTAAATCGGATCGATGAAGGTGTAATGTATTTAAGAGTACCAAAGTACAGTCATTATCCCTTGTATGTTCTTCTAGACTGTCCCCCATACCACGTGATCTTCAGAGACAAGCTGAGTTCTACCAGACCAAGCTGTCAGGGCAAGCTTCTGTCTTTTTGGCACAGTTGGCTGGATATGATTCAGGTAAGCTATAACATGGGTACATGTGTGAGCACTAAATGTGTGTCTGCGTGTGTGTGTGTGTGTGTGTGTGTGTGTATGTGTGCGTGTGTGTGTGAGTGTGTGTGTGTGTGTGTGTGTGTGTGT
>NW_004797855.1:299232-301133 GCF_000002075.1 Aplysia californica | reverse complement strand
TGTGTGTGTGTGTGTGTGTACAGTGGCATAAAAAACCCATTGAAAATGTAATCACCCAGTCATCATGTAGAAATCTTGCACTACCCACTCATGCAGCACACCAATTTAAAGCTAAATAAATTCTGCATCATCTGACAGATTAAAATTTCATTCATGTTGAAAGTCACCCGAGGTATATTATGTAACTCATATTGGACTTAAAGAAATTAGACATGGCAAAATCATGCGAAATCAAGTAGATCTAAACGTAAACGTGTTTTCGCCCGGGTATTGAGGTGCTTTAATATTTGCGGAATGGACATGTATTGAATATGAATTGAATCGAGAATATTGTAGTCTTTGCAATAAACAGCATCTTCTGATGACATTTTCAAACAGACTGAAAAACAGGACTGTCACAAATACTACACAAACCTGGACGTAACATTACATTATCTGCTCATTTGTATTTTGTTTAGAAACTAATGGTTTCGTATAGAGCACGAAACCTTTTTTGTGCATGGACTGTGTTAGTTAGAATTTGAACATAATGATCTGTCAGCAAGGAACAGAGACCACGAAACTGCCATGGTTAAGGGTGGTCTGGGGTGGAATGAACAAAACCACTCTTGCCAGAATCACTGGATGGCTTGGTTCAGTGGACTACAACGCACAAGTGCTGGAACGTCCTGTCTTACCTTTATTTTCGTCATATGTCTTTCAAGTACACATCTTCATGTCTGACAAAGCACTTTCTCACAGGGCCAATGCCACAAGACAGTTCTTGGAAAACCAAATCAAATCAACGTTGGAGTGATCACCAGTAAATAGCCTCGACATGAATCATACAGGGTATGCAAAGCCCCTATGAAACAGCAGCCCATGAAACGACTTTGCTCACAATTCAGACCCTTTGTTTGCAGCACTCTGTGACATTTGGCACGAACTGACAGACAATTTTATTATGCCCAACATTTCATAGAGTCCATATCCCTAAAGGATTCGTGCTCTACACAAAACCAATGTCTCCCAAACAAAATACTAA
Organism: Aplysia californica; assembly: GCF_000002075.1. Classification (NCBI taxonomy): domain Eukaryota; kingdom Metazoa; phylum Mollusca; class Gastropoda; order Aplysiida; family Aplysiidae; genus Aplysia; species Aplysia californica. The sequence goes on along the minus strand of NW_004797855.1, from coordinate 300,109 downwards.
TAGCACATTTAAAGATAAAGTTATAGGTGGAATTTGTGACTGTTCTGTTTTTCCGATCTTTTTGAAACTATAGTAATAGAATATTTTTTATTGCAAACGCAAAATTCTCCATATCCAATGTATGTCCATTCTATCAATATTGATGCACCTCAATATACGCACCAGCACTATGTTAAGTTTCTTGGAATTCGCACAATTTTGCTAAGTCTGATTTTTTTCAAGGTAATTTTGAGTGACCATATCTCGAGCGACTCTCAACGTTGATAAAATATTAACAAGTCAGAAGATGCAGAATTGATTTAGCTTCAAATTGATATGCTGCATGAACGTGTAGTGCATGGATTTAACACGGTGATTGACTGATCACATTTTCAAGTTTCTTTTCGACGCCACTGTATACGTATGAAATCTATATCTATTTGTGTATGGGACTTTTTAAAATTAGTAGGAACCTTTGCCCTACGCTTGCAGCAGCATAGAACTTTAAAAACCCAATAAATGCGGGCGTGCTACACATTGTTTTGGATTTGAACACCATTCTACTAATTGTATTAGAAGTTTGAACGCGTGGCATCATATACTACCTGCAATATGGGTGTTTTTGTAGGCCACGGAAGCCAAAAATACACGTGTTTCTGTAATTTTTACAAACTCAGAATATTACAGAAAGCACGTTTAATCATGATGGTGTGGCCTCTTCTACATTGTTTCTCTAATCAGATGTTACGTCCAATTTTGTATGGAAAATCGTTCCCAGCCCAATTGCTCGGGGCAGATGAGCACAGGGAGTGTGGCAATGTATGTCCCTAGAAAATTGCGTTCCTCTCCATTACCGGCAATGTTTCACATCTTTGATGTAAAGACAGGATACCCCCCC
>NW_004797855.1:288426-299132 GCF_000002075.1 Aplysia californica | reverse complement strand
ATAATCAAAGTGAAGAAACTTGCATTTTTCCTCAGGTTTGTGAATTTTTATCAAACTTTTTTTTTTTGGCTCAACACCTTTCATGCCTGATTCCACCACGCTGCCTCACATATTTTTATTTTAAGTTTTCTCCCTTCGTGGCACACATTTACAAATGCGAATTTAACATGGAGAAGAACTACGCAAACGTTTTCTCTCAGGATGAGTTAAAACAACCAGCAAAATGTGAAATCGTATAGATTTAACGCCCCTATCAACATTGTTAAATTATTCAAGATGCGGGACCTCCGACTTAAACGTCATTCTCCGAAAAGACCGAACCAAATAGGAAATCCGTGCAAAGTGCCTTTCTCAAGAATACAACCTCGGACCGAGCGGAGGATCGAACCCCTGAACTCACGATTGCAAATCCTGTAGCCTAACAGGAAGGAAGTGAATGTAAAGGGTGACTGTTGAATGTGAAGAAAACAAAATGCATGGTTATAATGATATTATGATTTTTAAAAGCAGTAAATCCTATTTGTAATCTCACAAGAAAAGATGAATTCATCAAAAATGTTCAACAGTTCACAAATGTAGAATACGCAATTCAATTTAAAGTCAAATCTTCCAGAAAAATAAAACTAAGAATTGCAATTTTAAGTTATTTTCAAGAAAATTAGCCCAATCCGTTAAAAAATAGAAACATCTCAATGACTACTAAATAGTAACTTTAAAATGCTATACATGGTCAATCGTTCAATGCAGCTGTAAAGTCAAATCACGATACTCACTAAAGACAGTGAAAAATAAAATACAAGCAACAGAAATGTGGATACTTAGGAGGCTGCTGAGCTGAGAACTTCTTGGAAGGAAAATAATTCAAAGGAAATCGAACTTGAAGAAGCCCACGTGGGCCGCAAGCTGAATAAAAAAAAAAACCAAACAGGAAAAGACAACTTCAGTTTTGGGGAACTAGAACAGACATAAAAGCCTCGAACGTCTTGCTCTCATTGACAATATTGCAGGCAAACGAAGCAGGGGTAAACCCTGAGCAACCAGTTTGGAGAGTCTAAACAGATTGTTAACGAGGAAGAATCAGTATAGTGTAACATTATTTTGAGCATTCGAGCAACTAAAGAAATGGAGAATCATGATCAACTATGTCTGTCTCAGATTTGACACTTGATGATGAGCCTAACAAATAATCTGCCACGCCATCACCAGGCGTTGCAAAAACAGCAACAACAGTTACGTTGTTACGGCATGTATTTTATCTCTTGAAAACCTTTGAAATGTAAGACCAAAACGTTCCATGTTTCTCCTCTGTCTTCAGCCTGTGCGACTGACGAGCTAGACATGGCGTTCGTCCTTGACGCATCAGGCAGTATTTCTTCTTCTGAATATAAAAAATCCAAGAATTTTACAGCAGAAGTTATTGGATATTTCAACGTGGGATATGATTCCGTTCGCGTTGCCTTGACTTCTTACAGCAGTAGTGTATCGGTATGTATCGAATTACTAAACACATTGGCCTACAATTTAAAAATGTATAGCTTGTCTCCTACAGTATTATGACACAGTAAAATCAGGCGATGCTCAGTTTTTGGGCTTATGGATTGATTTATCTTGCTTTGGATTTTTAAAAATACCCTTTTATCATGAGTAAAGGTGAAGATATTTGAAATTTAAGACTGACAAACTGGCCACCGAAATTCGGTGACTTTCAAAGCTAAAGAATCCTTGAGAACTGCCAATTAATATTGTTTGTGTCTTCTGCCAAGATTTTTTAATAAATTCCACACAGAAATGTGTTCTTAAATGTACATAAAAGCCGTTTGCCCCTTTAGAATTTGAATATGCTAAACATTAACAACTCCCGTATACAAAAAAAAACATCCCCGCCCGCTTCCATAAACAAACAAACTTCACCAACTAAAAAAAAAGAGTAAACAACCCCACAACAACGACAAACGAACCATGCCAACACTACTATCCCTCCAACAGCCAATCAACCAACCAACCAACAATCCAACTATCCAAAAAAACAACCAATCCCCCAACCTACTAACCAACCAACAAACAAACAAAGAAACAAGCAAGCAAACAAACAAACAATAACTAATAAACAAAAAATCAGCCTGTGACTTGCTCTATTCCCAGGAACAAATTCAGTTCCTAGAATACAACACGACTGAATCCCTTCAGAAAGCCGTGCTTGCAGCTTACAAAAATAGTGGAGGAACAAATACAAACAGGGCCCTGGACAATCTGAGGACTTCAATTTTTAAAAAGGTACGGCTGCTCATAATACTTTACATGCTTACAAAAAAAAACAACAGATATACATAACTGCATACCAGACTTGCAGACTACACACAGTTATAAAGCTGAACAGTTTATCGTATCTATAAACACATAATAATACTCATATTCATACACACAAACACACATGTACTTAATGACAAACAAGCATCTTTATACTATTATCTATCTCTCTTTATAGATAGATAGATAGATAGATAGATAGATAGATAGATAGATAGATAGATAGATAGATGTTGTTGTTGTTGTTGTTGTTATCGATCCAGCAACAGCTGGGCTCTCGCCCTTCTGTCCAATGCCATGTAGTGATAAGTGCAGGTCTGCTGCAGTTGCTGTAATGTTCCATAGAGTGTGTTGTCAATGTTAGGTCTCGGAGGGAGAAGGGTAGCTCTGATGTCATTTAGGGCTGTACAGTGGAACAGGTGATGATCCACAGTCTCATATGCATAGTCGCACAAGGGACACATTGGGGGAAGTTCCGGGTTTATTCTGTTCAAGTGGAAGTTGAGCTGTATATGTTCTGTTCGTAGGCGGAAGATCGTGGTCTGTTTCTTTCTCTGAAGGCGGTTGATATTGTCATTCCTTTTTGTTGTGGTCATATGTTTGAAATCTGCTCTGCCTGTCTTTCCCAGGGCCCATCTGTTCATCCAATCTTGTTTGTTGTTACTTTTGATGATTTGTTTTGCAGTGTTGTATGAAGTTGGAATATTGGGTTGTTCCTGTCTAGATCCCCGTTTGGCGAGTGTGTCTGCTCTGTCATTTCCAGGTATGTCTGAGTGTCCGGGGACCCACTGCATTACTAGGTTGATGCCACAGAATGTTATCAGATGATGGGATCCAAACAGTATATGGGTCAAATCTTGGTTTAGGTGATGGTCATTTTCTATGGCTTGTAATACTGATAGTGAGTCAGAGGAAATCACAATACTCTGTGCTTTTCCAGGATGAGTGTCAAAAACTGTGCGGAGATGGTACAGTGCTGTTTCAATTGCCATCATTTCTGCATCGTAGTTGCTGCATTTCTCTCCCCAGGCTGCAGAGATCTCATTGGAACTTCCATCTGGGTACTGTATTAGTATTCCATATCCGGCTTTGGTTGTGCCTTTGAATGCTGAGCCGTCCGTATAGACGTGTATCCAGTCATCTGAATAGCTGTCGATTGTTTGATGTGATGCAAGCATCAGCGTCACTGGGTCTGACGATTTTGTGCTCTTGTCTTTGAGAGATGTTGTAATGATTGGCTTTTTTAAAGAAAGGTGGGGAGTGATGTTTTGGTTGACTCTTTTGGTTTCTTTTCTATTTTGTGGTAGATGGTGGCTCTCCATTAGTTCTGTGATGTGATGCATGATTGACTTTTGTTGAATTCGTTTCTTTGGTTTCCATGTTTCTACTAATCTCCTGTTTGGGTGGTTGGGGCACATTCTTTTAGTTCTTTCTTGTAGCTCTAAAACTGCTTTATCTCTGCGGATTCCCAGGGGTTCAACATTTGCAAGGATTTCGCACGCGGCGGTAGGTGTGGATCTCATGCCGCCATTTATAAAACGAAGGGCATTGTTTTGGTCCTTGTCAAGGGTGTTGCAAGTAGTTGTACTGCACATAGTGAGTAGGCTATTGCTGTATTCCAGGGAAGATCGGACATAACCCAAGTATAGAGCTCTCAAAGTTTGTTTGTCTGACCCCCATGAACTGCTTGCGAGTTTCTTTAAAAGTTGGAGTCTTTTTTTTGCCTTGTTCCTTATGTTCTCCACTTGGCTTTTCATGGTTAGCTTATGGTCAAGTTGTGACTCTTAGGTAAGTTGGATGTTCTTCTTTGGGGAGACTTTCATTTCCTATCTTTAGTTTGAGATTTCCTTTGGCTGCTTTATGGCTCTTCGTGAAGATGGTGTATACTGTTTTCGTGCAGTTTATTTTAAGTTTCCATTTCTGACAGTAATTATAGAGCCTCTTGAGGTCTTCATTTAATTTCCCTGCTCCTACTATCGTGCTGTGATGTGTCTGCCAGAGAGCAAGATCATCGACATAAAGAGTAGAGATAGATAGATAGATAGATAGATAGATAGATAGATAGATAGATAGATAGATAGATAGATAGATAGATAGATAGATAGATAGATAGAGAGAGAGAGAGAGAGAGAGAGAGAGAGAGAGAGAAATAGAGAGGGAGAGAAAGATAAAGAGAGACAGACAGACAGACAGACAGACAGACAGACAGACAGACAGACAGACAGACAGACAGCTGTAGATTAACATACGTGCAGAAGCTTTTAATAAGTTTTGCTTACCCTCTCAATGGCGTTAGGCTATTAAAGAGGAAGAGAGTCCAGTCATTCTGTCCCCCCTCCGATACATCATCATCATCCAGTGCCAGATCTGGGACAGACATCGGCGATCATGGTTTTCCATTCATTCCTTTGCTCGGATGCTCTCAAAAAAGCTACGTTTCCCTGATCTTTCCCTGTTACCCATTTGTTTAGGTTCCCTAAGTATGTTGTTCTGGGCCTACCCCTGCCTCGCTTGCCCTCAATTTTGCCAGTGAGAGTTCAAGACCCTTATGTCTATTCAGGAGTTCCAAAAACTGCATTTGTCGTTTCCTGAATCTTTTTAACATTGAGCGTCCCACGTGGGCTTCATCAAGCACTGCCTCATTTGATCTCTTTTCCTTCCACGATACTCTTAGCAGTCTCCTAAGAAACCACATTTCTGTTGCTTCTATTTTATTTTCACTGTCTTTAGTGATTGTCCAGCATTCAAGATATATAGAAGGGTTGACCAAACATAGCATTTCAGGACTTTCATTTTGGTGTTCATTGAGATGTTTTATTTTTTTAGGATTGGGCTCATTTTTTAAAACTAGCCTTAGCCATTGTAGTTCTCCTTTTTATTTCTGTGGACCATTTGGCAGCAGATGTTATCATATATCCTAGATATTTAAACTGTTGGACTTATTTGATCTTTCCACCTTTGCTGATGAGATTACAACTAGGATGTGTTCCTTTTTTTAATATTACCATGCATTTTGTTTTCTTTATATTCTACAATAATCCTTTACGTTCACGTTCTGTTACAACAGTATCTAGAAGCAATTGAAGGTCTCTTTCGGAGCCTGCTATTAAAACTGTGTCATCTGCATACCTGATCTTCTTAATATTTTCTCCATTTACTTTGAGGCCTGGACATTCTTCTATGTTTCTAAAGATTGTTTCACTGTACATGTTAAAGAGGTCTGGTGATATAACACATCCTTGCCTCACTCCTCGCCTAATCTGATTATATTCATCGTATTCTCCATTAATTCGTACTGCAGCGTTTTGGTCCCAGTACAAATGTCTGATAAAATTCTTAAATCTTTTCCATCTATGTCTAGCTTTTCCAGTATTTTAAATAGCTCATCATGTCTAACTTTATCGAACGCCTTTGAATACTCTATGAAGCAGAAATACAGATATTTCTGTGTTTCAATACATCTTTCCATTAACATTGTTAAGGTGAATATAGCATCTCTGGTGCCCTTGTCAGGAACAAAGCGCCTAATTGCGTTTTAGATATCTCTGGTCTTACACTTTTTCTCAATCTTCCCATTAATACTCGCAGCAATATTTTTGTAAAATGACTCATAAGGCTAATTGTTCTATGCATATCTTACTCAGTGGCACCTGGTGTATTAGGCAAAGCTATAAAAAAAATTACCTCCGATACAACGGATCCAACAAGATTGGGGTGCTCCCACACAGCCTAAGGCAATGTTCACACATACAGGAGTAACGAAGCCGAGTAAGACAAAATTTTAAAGTCCAGCAGGTCGGGGCTCCTGTGGATACATTTCGCCGAGCAATCGGCTTCCCTCCTCGAGTAATATTTCATGATCGCCGTGTGAAATTATTACACAGAAAGCTTGCTGAAATTTTCAAACATGCTTAAAATTTTTGCAGAGCGAAAATGAGTCGCCGACAATAACTCGCTCGGGGAAAACTCGTGTGCGAAGTTGCATACGTTGCCGAGTGACAGCGACACACCGACGACAACTGAATGGGAGCCGAGTTAAATTTCATACTATGTGGGTTGAATTATTGCTCGCTGTGTAAAAAAAACTTGCACGGGAAGTCTGAGTTACTCAAGCACGGCGTGCAAAAGTTGACACGACGAGCATATAACTATTTCCTGTTGCCAGGTATCAAAGAGTGACAAACAGCTTGATGTCATGTTCCAGTGACTGCCTCTAGAAAGTACTTGCCTTGTGGATGTTGGGGCCAATTTTCTCCTGTAGTTCTTGGAAAAACTCTGTAGAAGCTCTGAGGAGGTTCCTGAAAATGCCACATCTTCAACTTGCAGTTCAGCCATCAGATTCTCAAACTGTCCTAAGTTCTTATGAGCCATGGTGTGATCCAACAGGTCGTCCTCCTCTTACACCTCCTCTTTCTCCTCTTCCTCCTCTTCCTCCTCTTCCTCCTCTTCCTCCTCTTCTCCTCTTCTTGCACCAGCACATCAGCAAGGGCACCACTATTATGTATACATGAAGTATACATCCATCGTCTGCGTCATATGAGACATGTTGAAGGAATGAACCCAAACATTTTGCCCCCCTCTTAATATATTATTACATTGCACGCCGACTAACTCACCGACGGGTCGGCAAGATGGTCAGCATGGTCGGCGAGTTTGTTGGCGTATGAAATTTTACACGGCCGCTACGTTTCTTGGGCTCTGCAAGCGGTGAGGATTCAAACTAATTGCTCGACAAGACGCTCCGCGATATGCTCGCTGTCCTAAATTATTGCTCGGCTTGCGTCTCCCCGAGTGCTCACCAACACAACAATGTCAACAGTCAGGGCCAGATGCTCGTCACGATTAAACCCGAATTTGGGATTATCTTATCGGGAATTGTTCGTCGACTCTACTCCTGTATCTGTGAACACCGCAAAAGTTTGGCAACATCCATTTGGTGGAATAGAACCAGGATAACCTAATCTTTAGTCCAGAATGATACTAACTGGACTAACAGTGCTCTCTGACACACTGAAAGCTAAAAAAAATATGAAATCTGTGATCAATGTTTGCTGTGTAATAGTTACCATCATTTTCTTAAACCCAAAGGACGTGAGTTCAAGTCCTCCGTACCTCCTTCTATCTGCTGGGCAATTGGATCCTCATCATCCCGGAAAGGTCTGAGGAAACTAGGACAAACAGTGTGTCTCCTAAATCATTATCCAGATAGTGGGGATGGGGCAGTGAAAGACTAACAATAGACTACAAGAAAGCGAACTCGTAAACCCCCTTCACTGTGAAGATGTCTCCCTTCACGTTTGTACAAAAGATGTTAATTAAAGCAAAACGAAAATACAGCTCTCTGTATGAGCAACAAATCAGGTTGTAATTATATCTCATAAAGTGTGTCAATAGAAATAAATGGCTGTGGACTGTGAACCAATTTTGGAGAACATGAACAAATGTGAGGCAGTGTGGTGGAATCAGGCACTCGTCAATTTTTGGGCATGTGGAGTTATTGATGTCATCTTTAAGCCTGTTCATTTGTTTATCTTTCGGTGAAAAAAATGCCCATCTATCGTTTATAGAAGTCGAAATATTTTTGATTGAAGTAGGTAGGGTAACCTGATTTTAGAGGAAAAATAAGGGAGAAAATGACTGCCAAATCTTGGAATCTTTCAATGTGTTAGAGCCCTTGAAAACTGAAAATTTACATTTTTTGTACCTTTAATCAACATTTTTCGGAATAATCCACACAGAAATGAGTTTTTAAATGGACATAAAAGCTGTTGAGCTTAAAAACAAAAAGTTGATAAAAATTGCCAAACGGGCAGAAAAATGCCAATAGCTAAGATTTAATTATTTTGACGAGAGCCTGATTCCACCACGCTGCCTCACAAATTGATGTGTCTACTCAGCAGTGAAGAGGTAAGCGCTACTCCATTATTTCCACAGAACAACTCCCGAAAAGAGGCAGCCAAGATCGCTATTGTACAGACAGATGGAAACTCTGGTAGCCGGTCGGCCACTATAGCGGCTGCAGACTTGTTGAAGGACGAGGGGGTCACCGTCTTTGCGATCGGTTTGTGGTTTGATGTGGTGTCTTGGGTGGCGAACATGGTGAAATGGTATAGGTTTAACGCCCCTGTCAACACTATTCGGTTATTTAAGAGGCGGGACCCCCTAGTGTAATGTCCATCTCCGAAAGATCCGAGTGAAATGGGAAATAAGTGTGAAGTGTCTTTCCAAGGCACACAACGTTCGGCCAAGTAGAGGCTCGAACCACCCCACCCCCCTCCTCCCACAACCCACATTCGCACGATTACGAGTCCGGTAACGTAATCACTTGGCTATCAAGGTCACGTCCTTGGTGGGGTGTATGTATGTATGTATGTATGTATGTATGTATGTATGTATGTATGTATGTATGTATGTATGTATGTATGTATGTATGTATGTATATATGTACGTATGTATGTATGTATGTACGTATGTACGTATGTATGTATGTACGTATGTATGTACGTATGTACGTATGTATGTATGTAATTATGTTTGTAGGTATGTATGTATGTGTGTATGTATGTATGTATGTATGTATGTATGTATGCATGTTGTATGTATGTATGTATGTACCATATGTATGTATACATGTATGTATATTATGTATGTATGTATGTATGTATGTATGTATGTATGTATGTATGTATGTATGTATGAATGTATGTATGTATGTATTTTTTGTGTGTATGTATGTATGTATGTAGGTTTTTTTGTTTTTTTTGTAAAGTGTTTTACGGCGCTGGCAACTGCATAAGGTCATGTGAGCGCGCGGGACACAGCTAATATTTTCAGTTGGTAGGAAATTTTGAATTTTGCCCGGGTGCCGGCCGAAGCCTACTCTTATCGATTTTAGACCACCAAGGGATCTTTAACGTGCGCAACTTGCACACGGGCCCACCGAAATTTTTCGCCCTTGTCCGAGAAGGCTGGTGTAGATCTTTCCTACCAGAAGATCAGGGGTGTGGCAGTAAGACAGCAGTAAGGAGGAGCCAAGGAGTACCAGAAGAAAGGCTGCAAAAAGAGTTAGGAGCCCAGAGGAGGGGGCAAATTAGGTGAGGGGATGGGGATGAAAGTGGAAATGAAAGCAGACAACAGAACATTGCTAGAGAGCAGGAAAGGAGGTGAAAGGAGACAATTTTAGAGAAGAAAATGTTTCGGTCGCTACCCGGATTCGAACCCCGGGACCTTTGAATGAGAGGCCAACACCTTAACCTCTAGACCACGAGAGCCCCCGTATGTATGTATGTATATATGTATGTATGTATGCATGTATGTATGTATGTATGTATGTATGTATGTGCACATATTATCAGAGCATAAAACATTTGCAAATACATTTGTTGCAGTGTGGAAAGAGTACTGTGTTTAATGTGCCTGCATATCTCCAGGTGTTGGGAATGGGATTGACAGAGTTGAACTTGAAGGTATCGCCACTGAGCCAAACTGCACTCACGTCAGAATGATAGCAGACTTCTCCGAACTGAATTCTATCGCCTCGGACATCAAAGAAGCAGCCTGTAAAGGTAACTGTACTTAGACTTCGAGGGTTTTCTCCCTTCTTTTTTTAGTTGTTTCCGTTTTTCTGACCTCTGTTTGGGTCATTACTCTCTATGTAGTGCACCCGCATCTCCTTTCCTTTCAAATCTTTCTCCCTTCTCTCTCTCTCTCTCTCTCTCTCTCTCTCTCTCTCTCTCTCTCCCTTACCATCTCTCCGAATCTACTGGCTGTTGAGAGGCCAAGGTGTATTTTTGGAGGGGCTCTTCTGAACATTTTACGTCATTGGATATTATACTGTCTTTGACAATAAATCCCCATATTTTGTCACAACTCGGTGGAATCAGTCTCTTGTCAATTATCAGGCGTGTTAAGTTATTGCAAAAACATCCATTTATCTTGAATACAAGTAGAGATATTTGAGAATGAAGGAGATGAGGGGGTCACCTAGTTTCAGAGGTAAAATTAGTGAGAAAATGACTGCCAAAGATTAGTTATTTCCTTAGCCCAAGAGTCCGTGGAAACTGAAAAATGTACATTTTTTGTGCTTTTAAACAACGTTTTTGAATTTAATAAAAACCACATAGAAATAAATTCTTGAATGGGCATGAAAGGTGTTGAGTCAAAATTCAATAAAAAAATCTACAAACCTGCGTTAAAATAATAGTTTCTTCATTTTATTCTGACGACCGCATGATTTCACTACGCTGCCTCCAATATTATTGTTCATTAGAGGAGGTTTCATTAATTTAATACTCGAATACACTTTGGGGATTACCTTTTGCGTCTATCTATCTATCTATCTATCTATCTATCGATCTATCTATCTATCTATCTATCTATCTATCTATCTATCTATCTAT
>NW_004797855.1:285860-287641 GCF_000002075.1 Aplysia californica | reverse complement strand
GGGGGGTTTGCATGCTATGATTCTAGCCATTACATAGGGGACGTCTCTGATTCGAAAATATTTATTTACTATGGATGTAAATGATATATGCCCTCAATGTTTGATCTGTGTCATGTTGGAGGCGAGCTGTGTGGGATGCAGTATCACAGTCGACGACAGACAGAGATATTGAATTTTCAGAAAAGAACACTCACTCGTAAAAATAAAGTTTCCCACTCAGCAGCTAACATCACGCGTTCTGTGTGCAATAGCGAAGACTAACTCATGCCCATCACAAATTCATGAGATGATGGCGATAGTTACTTTTTGAGCTAGCTCGATTTAGACAGCACATTTTAAAGGATTTCAAGAGTTTATCATCTTGAATATATTTTTTTTTTCTCGGCTGTCGTGTGAATTGTTCACCTTACCGGATTGGGGCAGGTCGCCGTGAAAAAAAACAACTTGACCTTTATGACCATAGTACACTCTATTGTTTGCTGGGTTTTTTTTTAACCAGATGCACCCTGCGTTAGGGAACGTGAACATCTTTGGATCATTCAAGATCACACAACCCAACTCAGCCTTTGCTGACTTTTCAAGGTAGGTACGACATTGGCAAATGCACCCCTCTCCCACGCCCCCCACCCCTATCCCCAAATCCAACATGAAAGAAAATTGCCTTTTTGCCAGAAGTAAAAAAGAGATTTCTCCTTTCACAAGCAACAAGAGAGCACGACCTCTAACTTTGACATAGTAATACTCTAATGGGGGATTTAAGGACAGCTTCTCTATTAGAGGTAATATAAGGTAACAGAAATAAGGGTCAAATATAAGCAAAATAGAAACTTGCCACTGTGTACAGTCTTGGCAACGATGCACCACGTCGTTAAACACTCTAGGGTGGCCTCGTGGTTAGGCTACCGGAACCGTAATTGTGAGACTGCGGGTTCGGGGGATCGAGCGTCACCTTTGGAAAAGCACTTTGCGCACGAATGTCCCATTTGGCTCTGCCCTTCTGAAGATGGACTCGGAGGTCCCGCCTCCTAATAGTGCTGATAGGGACGTTAAACCTATATCATTTCACAATTATCAGACACTCTCGTTCAAAACGTCTAAATATGGAGCTCTCCAGAGCAATAACGACTTCAAAATGTGCACATGACTGATCTCCTCATAAAATTTCTTAATGGTGACAAACAAAATGATACTCATTTCAGTGTGGCTACGGATGGGAAGCCCACAGTGATCTATCTAGAAAATGGGAATGAAACTCTGTACCTCAGTGTCGTTGCCGAAGTGAGCAATGGAGACGAGTGTGACAGTACCTTCCTGGTCAAGGTCTTGGAAACAAACGCCCTGAGAAAGACAGGTATGCGTGGCTTTGTTTCAAAGCGCGAAATACAGAAAGACTGGAATGTATTTCTTTGTTTTATGAAGAGAAATTTAGAAAAACAAGTATGTGCTGCTTTGTTTTATAGAGCGAAAGTCAGAAAGACAAGTATGTGAGACTATGTTTCATAGAGTGAAATGACTTTAGAAATACAAGTCTTTGTATGCATGGCTTTGTTTAGGAGAGTGAAATTCAGAGCCACAGGTAGGCATGGCTTTATTTCTGATAGCGATATTTAAAAACGATAGTATGTATGTGACATTATCTCACAGAATGAAATTCAAAAACACAGGTATGTGAGACTGGCGGTGATAGGAGGCTGCCAATTGCAGGTCCTACTCTATTACATTCTGACTGTTGATTCTGACTGACTGTCTTACTCTCTCTCTCTCTATCTCTCTCTCTCTCT
>NW_004797855.1:281529-284240 GCF_000002075.1 Aplysia californica | reverse complement strand
TCAACCTTTTGTTGGACAGTCTAATGCCCAGTTCAGAAAAAACTGCTTATTTCTTCAGCCGCTTCCAACCTGTGCATCAAAAACTCCCAACAGCAGGCATGCTCTGATCTCGACTACGTGAAAAGTGGGGACTTTGAGCAGGTCAATGGTAAGATTATTCTTGAGTGTTCATAATATTCTTTTTTCTGGGTCATTGGTTCTAATAATGTAGTAATAGAGTAAAGAGAAGATTAACAGTGATAATCACCAACAGAACAAAATTTCCCACACTCACCTCACATCATATCACGTCATTTTTTTCCATAGCCGGGCACCTTCATACAGCCTCTTTTTTTGTCTCCATTTTATTGCCCATTGTATTGCAATATTTCATCTCGACTTGCCTTTCTAAGAGGAGGTAAGATACCGTTCTCACTTCAATTCACATCACCCGTAACTCCATCACATCTATATGCACCCTTCTTCCTGCAACATCTCACGCCATTTTTTACCTCTCACCATCAAACCTCAAGCCATCTTATCTCATTCCAAATTTTACCCCACCTTACCCCGGCCACCAATCACCCCATTTTTCACACTACCCTTCACCACACATTCATTCCCTTCACAGATTTTGACCTCCTCTCATCGTATCTCAAGTTTTCTGAAGCTTCATCCACCCCACCCCACCCCCCACCCCCACCCCATTGCCCCACTGTACTTTCAGCCAGCAACACCGCCAGACAGGTATGCCAAGACAACTCCATGGGTTACTTCCCCCACCCTGACACGATCACCAAGTACGTGTACTGTGTTTCCAGCACTGAGGCTTACGAGGTCAACTGTCCAGATGGCTTTGCCTACCTCGACTCACAACAAGACTGCATTGCACCGGTGGGCCCATGTATAAATTGTGCTAAATGCTTCTCAAACTCCAATACTAAATAATATGTTGATGCTTTTCATCTCAAATGTAAGAGGTATAATGTATATTTTTTAAAAAGCTTACATTAGGTTGATGTTACGGAGAATCATAACCATTATATAAGCGATCAGGATAATGATTGTATTAATAGGGCCCTAAAACACCCACGAGTAAAGTTAGGTTATATCAGGATGACGTGGTATTTTCAAATTTGTTTTTGAACAAAGTGTAATGTAAACGTTGATAGCCCTGTATCTGCTTTTGTCAAATTCAAACAATGTAGTATGTCTCTTAAAAATGGTCAAGCCCTTTTCCCTCAGATAAAAATAGGAAAAAATAGTCCTTAGTCAGAAAGATCTGTAGAAATGCGTCTTGGGAGGCGATGCGACGACATGAATATGGAACTGATATATGCACAGACTGGACATTGATAAATCCTGTCTTTGAGTCAACTTGGTCTCATAATACTTTTTTCACTACCACAAGTGGGACGCACCGTTAGCTCAGTTGTTATCATGCTGAACTACGGAGTTGAGGGCCCAGGTTAAAATCCCCAACGGGGTTTTCTGAACTTGGCCTGTTTTGGGGAGTTTTTAAGGTTCTCTTTCGGAGATGGACGTCAAATGTGGAGGTCCTGCCTCTTAAATAACCTTACAGTATCGAAAGGGGCCTTAAATTGACAAAAGCGCAGACATTTTCAAAGCGATTTGACCAAAAAAAACAAAAAACAAAACATAGAAATCTCATAAAAGTCTTGCTCAAGCAAAGAAACGAACAGGAAAGGTTTGTCATCGGTTTGCAAGGGTAAATAAGTCTCTGATAGGACCTATTAGCTTCATTTGATTGAAATCTCCACTAAATCAGAAAGAAACCAAAGTGCCGTGGAAAAAATCAAGCTTTATAATATTTTGTCCTGGGGGGGATAATGAAACTTCTAGGTTATTGATTGTCGTATTGCAAAACTACGTTCTTGACACCAAGGTTAATTTGACATCAAATTGATATACCGCTATATGGAAAAGCAATGGAAATTTACGGTATGACATATTTCCTCTATGTCTCAAAATCGCTTTTTGTTTAGAATTAGATACTTCTGACCCAATATCCCATATTTACCACACTGGGGGCTCCAGTGAGTTGTGAGTTTATACTCAAGAGTAAAGTCAAGCAAACGTCGGTGACACTGGGATCAGATGGGTGGTCACTGGGGTGTGTTCTTGAGCAAGACTGGAAAACCCTAGCTAAAAATGTATGGAGCTGCACAGTGGCAATCAGAAAAGGCATGGTTGTGAAATTGTTCGGTTCTGGAGTAATATTGAGTATTTATGTATGTATATGTGTATGTATTCATGTATCTATAATTATATAATTATGAATGTAGTATGTATGTTTGCAATTGTAAACGAAATTGCCCTTCTGGGTTCGATAAAATGTATTTATTTATTTATTTATTTATTTATTTACTATTTATAATTTAATCCTATCTCATGTCTTGACAGGTCTCCACCGACAGTGACAAGGTGTGCCAAGTGTGTACCCAAGAGAACTTGGAGCTGGGCCTGAAGAAGTTTCCACTGGTCTCTAACAACCAGCAGTTCGTCAACTGTAGCAGGGTGGACACCTGTGTGGTTTTGGGTTGTGGTGACGACACTCGCTACCTTCCGGTAAGTCGATGTTAGACCCAAAGAGGTTATATTATAATACTAGAGGTCGTAGAAGTGACGTCACACGTGTCAGACTCGGGGGCTTTCTTATCCTCATCGGCATGGCCGGCGTGCCCTCATTTGCTCGAACAATCTGATCCACC
>NW_004797855.1:276055-280654 GCF_000002075.1 Aplysia californica | reverse complement strand
GCAGAAAGTGGAGACGAAAGCAGACGACAGAACATGGCTAGACAGCTGAGCAGGAAAGGAGGTGAAAGGAGACAATTTTAGAAAAGAAAAATTGTCGTCTCGTCGCTATTCGGATCCGAACCCAGGACCTATTGAATAAGAGGCGAAATTATTACCTCTAGGCCATGAGAACCCCCACCCCTCCTAAAACAAATGTGAGGTAGCGTGGTGGAACCAGGCTCTCGTCAATTTTTGGGCATGAAGAGTTATAGGTATCATCTTAAAGCTTGTTCACTTGTCTTTATTTGGATGAGAAATAATATCCATTTATCTTGAATACAAGTCGAGATATTTGCGAAAGAAGGAGGTAGGGGTCACCTGTTTTCAGACATAAAATTAGTGAGAAAATGGCCGCCAAAGATTAGTTATTTTCTTAGCTAAAGAGTCCGTGGTAACTGAAAATTTACATTTTTTTGCCTTTAATCAACGTTTTTTTTAGAAAAATCCACTCAGAAATGAGTTCTTTAATGGGCATGTAAGGTTTTGAGCCAAAAGACAAAAATTTGATAAAAACTCACAAACCTGCTGAAAAATGCAAGTTTCTTCACTTTGATTATTTTGACGAGAGCCTGATTCCACCTCGCTGCCTCACAAATGACAGGAGTACCTGTGGCAAAGTTTTCTTCGCATTAGAGAGGTGCTGTCCATTAGATAAAAGATAGACGAGAAGAAGACATGCAAAGGGGTTCTCGTGGCCTAGAAGTTAAGGTGTTCATCTCTCGTTCAATAGGTCCCGGGTTCGAATCCGGATAGCGACAAAAACTTTTCTTCTCTAAAAGTGTCTCCTTTCACCTCTATTCCTGCTCTCTAGCAATGTTCTGTCGTCTGCTTCCGTATCCACTTTCTGCCCCTACCCTGCACCTCCTTTGCTCCCTCCTCTAGGGTCCTGGCGCTTTCTGCAGCCTTTCTACTGCTACTCCCTAGCTCCTTCTTACTGCTGTCTTTCAGCCACACCCCTGAACTTGTGGTTGGTAGGATCTACACCTAGCCTTCTGGGACAAAACTCGGAGGTGCCGGGTGGAAGTTGCGCACATAGAAAATCCCTTGGTGGTCCAAAATCGATAAGAGTAGGCTTCGGCCACCACTCGGCCCAAATTCAACATTTTCTTTTTAGTTTTAGTAGAGGTTTTACGGCATTCTCAACTGCATTAGGTCATATGAGCGCCAGATGATTAGAGGTGTTACAAGAGAATAACAAACATAAAAAAGAAAAAGGGGAGATAAGGACAATAGATGTTTGATAGGAAAGAAGGAGCAAACCACACCAGAGAACCCGCCATCTACCCACCAACACTTTCTACCAACTGAAAAACTTTAACGTGTCTCGCGCTCTCATACGACCTTATGCAGTTGCAAAACCGCAAAACGGTTACCAAAAAAAGATTTGCAATGCATTTCACTATATCATTACCCTTGGGAAATTTGTGTTACAATAGCATACATAAATTTACAAATACAATATACACAGCTTTATACATAAGTACACAATACAATAATAAACAAATTGATATACACAAATACATGAAAAATACACACTGTCTCAAACGTAGACAAGTCACATGTTGATAACTATCATATCAATATCCACGCATTAACTCAGCTTATATTAATAGTAGAAGCCTCTGACTTCGGATTCGAGTTTATGTTGTCTTTATCTTTTGTAAGACTTTCACAAAATCGTCACGGTAGGGGGAGGGAGTGCATGCTTGAGAGACGGAGAGAAAGGGGGTCGCTGATAGATAGATAGATAGATAGATAGATAGATAGATAGATAGATAGATAGATAGATGGATAGATAGATGGAGAGAGACACAGAGAAAGAGAGAGAGCGAGAAAGAGAGAGAGAAAGAGAGAGAGAAAGAGAGAGAGGGGGTGGGGGGATAATAGTTGGTATTGTGCTACACATATAAATATGTAACACGTGTTTCAAAAGCTGGTGAGAGCACAGGGGTTATTTATTAGTCACTTTCTTCTAGATTGTTTTCCGCGATCATTGACACAATACTATTTTGCAAAAGGGGGGGGGGGGGGGGGGCACTTCAGAAATCTCCTGTAGGGGGGCATCTGGGACTGAGTGGATTGGACGAGGCAAATTCGCAGAAAGA
Organism: Aplysia californica; assembly: GCF_000002075.1. Taxonomy (NCBI): domain Eukaryota; kingdom Metazoa; phylum Mollusca; class Gastropoda; order Aplysiida; family Aplysiidae; genus Aplysia; species Aplysia californica. The sequence goes on along the minus strand of NW_004797855.1, from coordinate 278,510 downwards.
CGAATGAAGCTGAATTATAGGATCGAATACGCGTCTACTTCTTGAAAAAGCAATAAGCCTAACCATTCCACCGCAGAGACATGCATACCAATTTGAAGAAAAGAATTGATTAAAAGGGAAAGAAAGAAATGGTATAAAAACGATGCAGAGAATAATGTTGTGAAGAATCGTTGTGAAATCAGGTGCTCGTCAAAATAATTTTTGACTCAACACTTTATAATGTCCATATCAAAGCACATTTCCATGTGAATTGTACTGAACGACTAAGAGTAATGACAATATAAATTTTCAATTCTCAAGCTATTATACCAAACTTTGGCGGCCAGTTTCCCACGTTCCTTTCTCTAAAACCAGGCTACCCCCCCCCCCCTTTCTCCTTCAACCACATATCTCGACATCCATTCTAGATATATGGGTATTTAATTCACGTAGAAAGCAAGACAAATAAACAAACTTGAGGATGATACCAATAACTCCACATGCCCAAAAATTAACGGGTGTCTGATTACACCACGCCGTGGAAAGCCAGAGAAGATGAGGGCACCACATCAGTAATTTGGGCCCACTGAGAGCGGCTGGTGTCTCTAGAGGGACAGGGACAGACAAACAACCTATGTGGAAAAGCTTGGAGAATATCCAACCACCTGACTGCTACTGTAGAATTACAAAGTTCTATCTCCTCAGACTCAATTCCTAATTTTGAGAAGTTTGGCATCAAAAAATGTTTGTATCAGAGCTTTTTGAAACGCAATTCTTTGAATATCTTGATAACGAATCCGAATAATCGTATGATTCTTAGAGAACAGCTTTGTTTTCTGACCTCATTGTCTTAGTAACTCAAAACGGCCAAACATGTCAGAACTCTATAAATCTAAGGTAGCGTGATGGCTGGAACGATCAGCAAGCCAACCGTTTCATGAATCCTGGAGAGGAGGGAGGAGCAGCTTTGGCGTTGTACTGCTGCGATCATACGTATTCTCTAACCAAGTAACCGAGTAAGACGTTTTGGTAAGATAACGATGTAAGGAGATAACAAACCTTGAAGCGTCATTTTCATTCATCATTTTGTTTTTTCAGAATGAGCAGAGATGCTCGGATCCCCCTATTAACACGGGGAACATTGTCCGTGGTTCATTCGCAGCGATGTGGTAAGCTTTTTAGAATGACTGTGTTGCGTGTTAGGGTTAGGGTGAGACAGTTTTCATTTTTTGTTTAATGTAGGTGTTTTACGCCCCCATCGACACAGTTTACTAGACAAATATTGGAGGAAAGCTTCCGGTCCTGCTTGTCAGGGCCAACCCGGGCTGAGAGAAATACAACATCCTACCAGAAAGACCAAGATACTCGTTGTAAATATTATCCCCATTGGGGAATCGAACTCGGGTCTCCTGCATGCGACGGCGATGCGCAAAACTGCTGTACCAAAGGCGCCGTTCAGGATTAATTCAAGTAACTAGAAGTAATACACTGAACTGACACGACAACTGGCATTAAGCGCTTGGGCTCATTACAGAAATTTTAGATAATAATTAATTTTGCGCCATCATTGGCACAATTAAAACAATGTAGAAAGCGGGCTGCTTTGAACCTGCCAGTCAGAGCTAACGTGAGCTGAGAGGGATACAATATCCTAGCAGACAGGAGACACTCTATATAAAAAAAAGAATTCTTCGCACGCAAGACTCAAAAGCGTGTCTTTTGTGTACGACAGTGAAGAGCCAAACTGCTACATCACAGGCGTCGGTAAGCGTCAGGGAAGAGCAATACCGCCATAAAGAGACAATTAGTTGAAGCAAAATCAAACATTCCGTGACCGTGGAGCGCGGGAGTCGCGTTCTTTGGCTTTCTGGAAACTTTAGGAGTTAAAAAGAGAATTTAGCTCCCATGCCTCTTTGAGAAGGGTGGGCGTTGTACATAAATTTACATGTAAACTTTATACCGTTTTAACATGCAAAAAAAGTTCAGGTAACTAGCTAGCATAATCACCGCAATGGACTGTTTTGTTTACATTCGTTTGGGGACAATGTCTCCGATCGCGTTTGTCACAATTCCAAAATCACGACATTATCACCCTAAGTTTTGATTTATTATTTGAAACGGTTTGAACTGGATTTGTCCACTTTGTCTCTTATGGCATACACATAAACAGGTTGGATGCATTACTGTAGATCTAGTATTTATCATACAGAAAGAGGTAGAACAAAACAACTTCGTAAAGGAACCGCAAAAAATTAGTCTATAACACAGCGGGATTTTCCGGGCGCATTTTGGTGCAATGTGATCAAGGCATTGTGCGTGTTGTAACCAAACCTTTAACTCGACATTCCTTGACAATGAAAGTAAAAACATTCCCGAAAGATCTAAGATCGGGTGTTCCGTTAGAGCAAGTTTTAAACAGTAACTAATAAAAAAAGAATTAGCGTTTATAAGTTTTATATACCCTAATATTTTTCTA
>NW_004797855.1:253221-274841 GCF_000002075.1 Aplysia californica | reverse complement strand
AAAGGAGCAGAAATTTGGCCGATACTCTTCTCAAAAGTGATGCCGATACATATACCAGCACCTGGACTGTGTGGATTTGCAGGATATGAAAACTTTTTTTACTTTTCAACAAGAAATTGCCAAATTGCTAATGTCATCTTTGATAAGGATTAGCTCTATTCAAAGCCGATGCATCATGAGGTGATGTGACTTGGGCTCATTATACAAAATTTACCTACAGTTTTAAGAAGCCAGTGAAACAAATTATGATAACCAAGATACTAGTAATATTGAAAAACCTATTCACTGAAAAGTTGAAGATTAAACGATCTTAATGTCCAAATGGAAGTAACAGTGAACCAGTAGTTTATCCGGAAGTTCCTCAATGCCACGGACTCCGGACTGCAGTACAGGTCTTATCGCGTGCAGACAATGATGACAACAGATCTCACTCAGACGAACAACAAGTTCCTTCACACGATGGGGTTCAAGTAGGCTCTCAGCCTCCTCTCAAGAAAAGTTAATTATATATTCATGCAACATACCTTGAGCCATCAAGTAAGTCTGTTCTGCATGATGTCATAAAAATATTTCGCGGTCAGTGCAAGAAAATCCATACTTTTTGCCTTTATGGTTAGCTTCAAGCTTAACAGACAAATACCTTGTCGAAATCAAAGAGGAAAACCATACTCTATTTAAGGATATCGTTCCAATATTTATTTATTTTTAAATTTATCTATTTATTTATTTATTTATTTATTTTATTTTATTTTTATTTTATTTTATTTATTTTATTTTATTTTATTTTATTTTTATTTTTTTTTTGGGGGGGGGGGCTTTTCATTTTTTTAAATGGCATACGAATATGCTTCTTTCAAACTCTTTAAAGGAACTGGGTTAGCTGACTTTCGTGGTTACAGCCTGAACTGTATACCAAGGTTTCCTAGGGAAACATAATGGGAGATGGTGTTGGGTGTATTCATTTGTTGAGAGAAGCTCTTGTCCTTGACAGATTCATCATCTTAGGAAGCAGAAATCTTTCAATGTAAAGGACAACCTAAATGTTTCCAATGCACCCCAAGAACTCGTATTGGTGGCTACAATGCAGCTTGGGAGAATGTTGGAAAAGAGGAACTAGCCAAGCAAGTGTACGAACAGCCTGACACAGGCGTGGAAAAGTTTCAGGTGTCAACTGGAGATGTCAGACTCACTGGATTAAAATGTTAACGTATGCCATCTGACAGACGCTGAAGAGTAGCCAATGTAGTCAATATGACATCTGCATTCGATCACGTTTGTCACATATTATGTTCACCACAAATACTTCAAGCGGCTTACAGATCTGTGGACTATTCTGGCGTCATTGCTGAAGGGATACCCGCTATGCTCAGTCATGTTAGGCCATCCCTATCCATGCATGGATTGCAACTGTAGAACAGGCAATGCAGGCAAGTTCGCCCTAGTCTTCCTGTGATACCCCAACAACTGTCTCTTTTGGATAGCTTTAATACCACAGCCTCCATTCATACTAGCAATAATGAACGTAGCAAGCTTGCAAACCAAACTGATCAAGATAAAGACGAGAGTAAAGACTAAACAGGTTATTGACCTTTAGATTAATGTTCGTTCTAACTATGTAAGATTATCTTCTGAATGTCTAAACTGCACATTATCCCCTAACGGCGATTTTTTTGCGGGTTGCATCGGTTCTAAAATGCTGCTACATCAGATCTACACAGTGAATCCTGAGCTATAGTGTCATGGAAAAATGGTCACAGGTTTTTACCTAAACAAAAAGTATAGACAAGGCTCCCATACTGCGGGTGCTGTATGTGTTGATATATTCGATGAGCGGCCAAACTGGATTTACTCAGCTTGTTAAATACTAAAAATATGAAATGATACAAAAAAAGAATTCTCCTAGATCATTAAATACCCTTAATTTGTGAACCTTAAGTTACTATTTGTGATATCAATGTTTTTCTCATTTTCCTTTCGGACGATGGCAGCCATATATTGGATTTTTTGCACTTATATTTTACGAAAGGCTAAAAATGACACCAAAATTGAACTTCTTGACCTAAAAAACCTCATAAGTAATGTATCACACTTCATATGTGTTGGAAAAAGACAATGAGTAATATCAATTTTTGCCGTTTGGCGGCCATCTTGGATTTCAAGGCCTCATGGGTAACGCCCATATTTTAAAAAGAGGCATGGGGGCTAATTTTCTTACTTAGACCTTGAAGATGGTAAAACATGTTAAAAACGAACTCCCGGAGCCCACGGTCACGGAACTATTGTTTTTGACCCAACTAAATAAAGTGAAAGTAAATTTTCTGTTCTTTTACAAAAGTCTACCTACTAACAGTGTAATACATTCAGGAATACATGTTTTGATTACAGTCGCACTGGCCCGCTCTCCCAAACGCCAGAAAGAGACTTTTTAGTGATAGTTTTATAAAGTCAGAATCGAGTACATGAAGTCTTTAGTGTAATATTGTTAGCACAATCTGTACCATTTTTGGGGGTAATGTCATGCTTATGTGACCTTAACTTCCAGTACATCGAGTTCTCTCTCTCTCTCTCTCTCTCTCTCTCTCTCTCTCTCTCTCTCTCTCTCTCTCTCTCGCTTTCACATTCACATGCACACGCACATACACATACAAATACACACACATGCATACAAGCACACCCATACACAAACAATCACACTCTTTCCTTCCTTTTGTGCTTCCTTTCTTCCCACCGAACAACTTTCCTAACGACCTAACCTCCTACCTACCTAATCACCTACATATCTACCTATTTACCTACCAGCAAACATACATACACATAAAAATACGAAGATCCATCCATCCATCCATCCATCCATACATCCATCCATCCAAACACAGGTCCGCTGTTAGCATTATCTTGATATTTTCTCTATTTGTCAGGATGAGATGGGATCGTTCTAGTAAGGATGGGGTTGGGGGTAGGCGTGTGAGTTACCACTTTACTTATTTGTGACATTCTTTGTTTTAATTTTCAGTAAACAAGATACTTTATGACAACCTGCTAATGCCACGTTTTATCCATTTTCCCCCACAGGATTATCTACTTTGTCCAGAATATTATCTAGACAGCTAGTAAACGTTATTGGATTCTCCCTTTTTGTTTTGTTTTGGGACCCCCCCCCCCCCCCCAACAAAATAAAAAAAGGAGGAGGGGTAGCTTTTCTTTTAAAAAAATATTTAAAAAGAAGGATAGGGTGGGTTGGAGGGCGTTTACAAAACTCTACCTTAGAATGGCAACTGTCTCACTGCTCTTTGCGTTGTTTTGAAAATTATGACGTAAAGCATATTTTTAAAGTTTCACTACCAAGATTTTTCGACTAAAATTCTTTGAATATCTTGATAACGACTCCTAATAATCATACGATTTTGGTAGGGCAGATTATAGAACTTTTATTTTCGACCTTAGAGTCTTAGTAACTCAAAACGGCCAAAAAAGTCCGATAGAACTTCGTAATTCTTAAGTAGCGAAGAGACAATAGCTTTTCTTTACATGGAGATATCTGCTATTAAAAGTTAACGTTCAACGATTTACATTTAGATCACTTTCTACATGTTGGTGTCCTAGAGGTTTTTTTGTTTGTTTGTTTTTTCTTTGTTAAATCAAGCCATATTTAAATGTTATGTGCACAATGAACAGTATTACGGAAATTATTTGCTGGCTTTCCTTTTCTCTAATTGTCCAAAGTTCCCTTTTTTTTCTAAGTCCAAACCATGTCCGAAATTTTATTTTAAAAGCTGCGTTGTTATTCTTGTTTTTTAACAATTGTGAAATGCTTTCTAATAACTTAACCACGTTTAAAAATGCAATGTTGTCCTGAATGCATTTTATTTCAATTTATCTGTTTATTTTTCTTCCTGCCACCAATGCTTGTTCTTGTTGAAAAATGTTACTCATGTACAACTGACTGCTTTTACCAAGTGTAATAATTTACTTACAACCAGTATATTTTTATTCCACTTACAAAAGACTACAGACCTACTGATGTAAGATTATACAATATACAGGAAATCCATGTTTTAGTTATTGTACGCAGCCTGCAACTGCATTGCTGCAATCTGTTGTATTTAATAAAAATAAGGAATTTGATATGAATAATTTCGAAAGAACATTTACCTTGAGGACGCCGTGATGATATGAAAACGTTAAATTTCTAAAGTTTGATATGAACGCCATGTTCCAGTTCTGTGTAAATGTCTATGATAACTTTGCATTTTTATAATCAGTTTTTATTATAAATGTACCTTTGCACAACCTGCCTCCCCAAAAAAAGAATCCAAAGCCTATCCTGCATTACAGGGACAGCTTTCAATTACCATATCGTATTGATTGTATCAAAGATACACTTCAATTTTTGAATTATTCCTCTCTCTCTCTCTCTCTCTCTCTCTCTCTCTCTCTCTCTCTCTCTCTCTCACTCACTCTCTTTCTCTCTCTGTTTTTCTAGCTTTCACCTTTTCTTCATTTTAAACACTGCCCAGTTTTTAGTTCTGTTTTAGGGAGGAGGTGTGCTGCATTACACAATAGCATTCCATTCCGTTCTGTAACCTGATGTTGCTGTAGCTGATGTGAACGACTGACCAGTCCTGTTGCTGGGTTCAGATAAGTCTGAATGTGCTACAGCCTCTCAGAGCAGACAGAACGTGATACAATAACGCCCCATCTCCCCCCTCCCACACTCCATAAACACACACTCTCTCGAAAACCGAACTTAAAGACCTCTGCATTTAACTGCTAAAAGTTCTACCATTGCACCACAGATATCTAAACGTCATACTATTTACCATACTTATGTGATTATATTTCTGTGCATAATTTGCAAACAGTTTTCGTCGTGTTACCCGCTTTATATTTCGTTAATATTTCTGTCTTTTGACTTGATCCGTTGATCTACACTACATTTGTCAAATTAAAGGCCCAGAGGCCGCATACAGCGGGTCAAACAATGTATTATATCTGGCCCCTTAAAACATTTTAGGAAGTCCATGTTGAGAATGCAGAACCTGACTCCAAACAAAACAAAATTGTTGCCAAGAAAAGGTGCCAAACATCCAGTTCTGCCAAATTAGCATAAAGAACGAATATTCATGGTTTGCTTTAATGTTGTGTTAGTATACTACAGTTTCATTTCATGATAAATCATTCTTTAAAATAGTGTTATATTTCGATTCCGCAATCAATGTTTATCCACATCGGCCGGAAACCTTACGTGCACTTTAAGTATAACACCCCCCAACCCCCACCCCCTGAGTGACTGAGTTTGGTACCCCTAATCTAGACCTAGATTTTTCTAAAGATCCGGTTTTGAGTTTTAGAATTACCGCGGTACACTTTGTTGGACTCCATATTGCAGTTTACTTGTTACCTCTTCTCAACTTCCTGAAGAAGAAATTTTGATATGGGTTTATAAAAGATGCTCAACGGCTGAAACAGTTTTTAAAAACTGTTCTCTTATAAGCCTTTTTTTATAATTATATTTTTATTTCTTATTTCATTAGTGTATGTTTTTTTTCCTAATTCTTTTAAAACAAATCGTTTTTTTCCACTCTACTGAAACAAAAGAAAAACTGTTTAAGATGCTGCTTGTTCTATTGTTCTACCTTATTAAAAAATAGATGTAATTTGTTGAAAATCCGAATATTTATTTAGTTTCCCTGGTGTTCACAAAGGAAATACATACTATTCGGTATCAGCTCAATCAAATTCTGTTCATTGTTGCTTTTTCGTACTATAAATGTCCTCGATATGTGAATAATGATTAATCTGGTATATTTCAAATAACACTCGGATCGTACGATTCCTTTGCTGACTATTATTCCATATTAACAAACGTATATTATGTCCATGCGTATTTCCTCTTTTGTTTTATCCATCTTGTTTTATCTTTTTATTCTATACGTATCTGGTGGTTACTTTTAATCTTTTTAAATGGAAAGCACATTTTCTTTTTAATTTTTTAAAAAGTATTCTAATACAGTAGTCTAGCCACCAGCTTCCTCTCACCTCTTCTGAAACATAGGCAAAACTGCTCGTACTTTGAAATCTACAATGTTGCTCGTAATGTTGTCTGTACTGCTAAATGTATGTATCCATGCTTGTTTCTTCTTCTGTTTGGTTAGTAATTTTGTTTTTGTATAGTTTTCTTTTGTAAGTGTCTCCTTTTTTCCCATTCTTCGAAATTAAGCGCACGTTTTATTTTCCTCCTTTTTTTACAGTCTTATAACTCGTGTGTATCCCCAAAAACTAGTTTAACTGCCAACGTCCTCTCTCCTTTTGTGGAACAAAAGCAAAACTATTTCGTAATTTATAATATTGCCACTTGTATTTTCTTCTTTATTTAAAATACATGCATTAAAAATAATCCGAATACTCACTCAGCTTTCATTGTGTTGAACATGAAAATACGTAACGTTCGGTATAAGCTCAAAAATTAACTTCTGTTTATTGCTGCTTTTTCTTACTCTATGTCCGAGCCAAGTGGGAAATTCGTGTAAAGTGCTTTTCCAAAGGACACACAGCGTCAGATCGAGCTGAGGCTCGAACTCCGAACGTGCGATCTCAGGATTACGGGTCCTGTAGCCACTGGGCTAGTGACGCCACGTGGAATATCTCCATTCCACAATACTTTATAACCTTTCGCTGACTATTACAGGAACTCAATAAATATGTTTATTATACCTGTGAGTATTTCCTCTTTTGTTTTAATACTTTTACACGTATGTCTGCGATACAGAAAAACACTGTTTTACGTATACATTGTTAATAATGTACTGTATTATTTAGAAAAGATTATGAACAGTTTTGTTTCTCAATTTTTTTTGGTATCTATTGATCTCATTTATTGTGCTGTCTTATACGCCAGTTTCGACTTTTGGGCAGCATTCTCCAGAAGTTCCTAGCTTAGCTAGAGCTATTAAAACGAAAAGTAATACGACTGACTGCGTTTTAAATCAGGAAGCAGCGTCAACGCAGGTTTGAACTCGATTTGGTTTTGCATCATTACATCTTAAAAGCCACTGATGTGCCCGTTTAACAAAAAGAAAAAAACATATTTTACGATCCAATCTGCATGATCCTTTCAGATCGTGTGAGTTCGGAAAACGGCGTTGCCAAGAGCTCACTAGATCAATAAATAGAACTCTGTGTCATCAAATTTGACATTGATGACCATGGTTGCAATTGTGAGCAAACAAAACTTTATTCTGACCAAGCAATGTCAAGAAACAAGGAACAGTCGTCCAACAGGCTGATTTGCTGCGAATATCGTCTATTTCTCTCGGTCTTGAGGATCGGATCCAATTGCGCTAATGTGGTACATGGAGGAAAATTGGTCCACTTTCAAAACAGATCAACTACCGTCCAGTAGATGTTGACTAAAATGTCTACTTTGGGCGCTGGTATCACAAAAAGTTACGTGTCGTCCTTTACGTCAACAGCAGATCCCACTCAAGCATGAATCGGATTTTCTTAATCAAACAGGCATTAAATTATATAATATGACATGGCTTATATGGCTTTGAAAACATTTTCTCAAACGGCGTCTGTGGTGTAAATGTTATGATCTTTGCACTTAGTAGTCTTATCCTTGCATACTGAATACGTAAGTTCGATTCTAGTGAGTGGGGGGGGGGAGAATCGAGCAAAATATCCGTCCTTGTGCTGAAACGTTGTATCGCTCTCAGCCTGTGTTGGCCCTGAAAGGCAGGATCAAAGCAACCCACCTCCTAAATTATCTGAGTTGCGCAACTCTCTTGTTAGTAAGAAGGTGGGGGCACGAAATGTAGCGTCCTTTTCGGATAAGAGAAGCCTATTGTCCAGAAAATCTTAGAAAAAATACAAACAGCACAATTAAAAAAGAAATCCATCCGGGTACTAAACAAAGTGCCATTGGCACCTTCATCCAGCTTGATACCCACTGAACCATGAGCACATCCAACCACTTATTGTGGTTATAGAACTTTCAAATCTACAAACGCCTCAGGCTATAAACCTGTAAAACGCTCATGGGATGCCCTCTTATACCGGGTGCCCATTGCGGGTCGGGTTGGATCGATCGCCTGACCCAAAACTACCTGCTCCTCAACAATGAGACAAAACTACCTGCTCCTCAACAATGAGACGAGTCTTGCGATCGGTTTGTGCCACGATACCCGCTTTGCACCATTAATCAGGGTAGCAAACCGACCCAACCCGACCCGATCGTGCTAATGGGCACCTGGAATGAGGATTGGAAGTGTCCGTCAACATGACACCAAGACATGACAAGACTGAAGTCTGTGATGTAGTGGTTCGGATATTGGATATTTTACACAGAGCGGTAAGGAAGAGTTTTATCGAGTATGTATGTCTGTATATACCGACCAGGAAAAGACAAATACAGTATCTGAGACACTCGGATAGACATATTATTATTATAAAGGCCTTGAACTTCAAGCACTCACTGGTCAAATTGAAGGAAAACGAAGCAGAGACTGAGCCTGAGCAACCAACTTGGAGAACCTAAACAGACGGGTGTCGTGGAAAAATCAAGGTAGTGTAGCTTTTTAGGGTATCTGAGCAAAGAAATGAATGGAGAATCGTGAACGCCGACGTCTGTCGCAGATGTGGCACTTGATGATGATGATGTTCTGTCTGTCTTTCTCGATATACATATTGTAATTTCTGTTTGTGCGTGTTACGTACAAGAATAGGTACATTATATATATATATATATATATATATATATATATATATATATATATATATATATATATATATATATATATATATATCGCTCGTCTCTCTCTCTCTTTCTCTCTCTCCCCCCCCCTCTCTCTCTCTCTCTCTCTCTCTCTCTCTCTCTCTCTCTCTCTTTCGCTACCGTTTGTTGAGGAGCATGTCGTTTGTCTCATTGTTGAGGAGCAAGTAGTTTTGTCTCATTATTGAGGAGCAAGTAGTTTTGTCTCATTGTTGAGGAGCAAGTGGTTTTGTCTCATTGTTGAGGAGCAAGTAGTTTTGTCTCATTGTTGAGGAGCAAGTAGTTTTGTCTCATTGTTGAGGAGCAGGTAGTGTTGTCTCATTTTTGAGGAGCAGGTAGTTTTGTTTCATTGTTGAGGAGTAAGTAGTTTAGTCTCATTGTTGAGGAGCAGGTAGTTTTATCTCATGTAGACAGGTAGACGTCTCGGACAGTGTCATTATATAAAACAAAATGGAAAGAGGAAAACTGAAAGTAGACGGTTGTACAGCTGACTGTTTTGGGCAGGTGACCGTTAGTGCAGGTTTCATTTCATGTGTTCAGACATTATACCCCTAGCGAAGGAACTAAACGAAAGAATTAGTCCTTCATGACAAGGAGGTAATACAGTGAGATCCTTGCAGCAAGGCCAAAAGTGAAAACACTAACGCCACAGGAACCTGCACTGCCGACTTCACCTCGAAATTGCGAAACTGTACAGGTTTTGCTTTTCTTTTTTTTTCTTTTTTGCATGTGTTTACGGCGCTCGGAACTGCATAATGTCATATGAGCGCACGGGACACATTACATTTTTCTGTTTATTAGGAAATTTGGAATTTAGCCGGGGTAGCGGCCGAAGCCTACTCTTATCGATTTTGGACTACCAAGAGATCTTTAACGTGCGCCCCACACCCCTTGTCCGAGAAGCCTATGTGTAAATCTTTCCTACCATAACTTCAGGGGTGGGGATGAAAGACAGCAGTAAGAAGGTGCCAAGGAGTAGCAGTAGAAAGCCCAGAGGAAGGGACAAACAAGGTGAGGGGGTGGGGTCAGAAAATGGAGACAAAAGCAGACGATAGAACATTTCTAGAGAGCCTCAAAGGGGGTGAAAGGAGACAAATTTAGAGAAGGAAAATTTCCGTCGCTATCCGGATTCAAACACGGGACCTCTTGAATGAGAGGCGAACTCATTGACCTCTAGACCACGAGAGACCCCCTAACATAGTTCGAGGGCAGGAAAGGATGTGAAAGAAGAAAATTTTAGAGAAGAAAATTTTCCATCGATATCCGACTCGAACCAACGACCTATTGAATGAGAGGTGAACACTTTGACCTCTAGGTCACGAGAGTCCCCACTGTACATGTTTAAAGACCTCACAAAACTAATCATTTAATCTGAAATTTTTCGCAAAATCTTTCTAAAAAGAAACGTTATTGAAAGTATCAAGATGGGTTAGAAGTTTGCAAAATTAGACAGAAAAAAAGGATTTGAGTAATGGAAGCTTTAATAGGACAGTCAACATTACCAGCAACATCGTAAATTTCAAAGTACGGGCAGTTTTACTTTTGTTTCAGAAGAGGGGAGAGGAAGCTGGCGGCTAGACTACTTTATTATTAGAATACACGCGGGATTTCAGACTGTAAAAAAATATAGTTTTAAAACACAAATATGCTTTCCATGTTAAAAAGATGAAAAGAAACCACCAGATACTTATAGAATAAAAAGATAAAAACAAAATGAATAAACCAAAAGAGGAAATACGCATGGACACAATATGCGTTTGTTAATATCGAATAGTAGTGTGCAAAAGACTGTAAAATCCGAGTATTATTTAAATATACCACTTTAGTTATTATTCACATATCGAGGACATTAAGTACGAAAATACAATAATAAACAGAACTTGATTGAGCCGATACTGAATAGTATATATATACTTTCATTGCCAACTCAATGGAAACTTGATACGTATTCAGACTATCTAAAATTGCATATCTCTTTTAATAAGATAAAAAAATAAACCCAACAGCATCTTAAACAGTTTTCCTTTGGTTCCAGAAGAGAAAAAAATACACGATTTGTTTTAAACGAATGAGAATTAAAAAAACACACGCTTATGAAATAATAAATCTGAATATAATAAGCAAAAAAAAGGCTTAAAGAGAACAATAGTTTTGAAAAAGATATAAAAAACAAAATGAATAAAACAAAAGAGGAAATATGCATGAACATAACATACGTTTGTTTATTTCGAATAGTAGTCAGCAAAAGGTTGTAAGTACTGTTGCGAGTATTATTTAAAATTATTTATATATTGAGGACATTAAGTAAGAAAAATCAACAATAAACAGAACATAATTGAGCTGATGCCGAATAGTATATATTTTCATTGACAACACAATAGAAACTAACTAAATATTCAAATTATCTAAAAATTGCATGTATTTCTAACAAGGTAGATAGACACAGCATCTGAAACAGTTTTTCTTTTATTTCAGGAGAGGAAAATATACGTGATTTGTTTTAAAAGATTCAGAAAAAAACACACTTGTGAAGAAAAAAACTAAAACAAAATAAGATAACAAAGCTTTATGAGAGAACAACGTTTTAGATATTTCAATCGTCGAGCACCATTCTTTTATAAACACGTTTCATTTCTTCTTCAGGAAACCGAGAAGTGCTTACATGTAAAATGCATTGTGGAATGTAACAAAACTGTTATCTTAAAACTCAAAATCTGATCTTTCGAAAAATCTAGGACTAGTTCTGGGGTTCCAAACTCAATCACCTAGATTGGGGGCGGGGGGGGGGTCATGCACACTTAAGTTTTCAGGCCAACGAGGGTAAAGATTGAATGAGCAATGACAAACTAACCATCTATTTAACAATAATTTTATTATAAAACAAAAGAGACAAAAGTTACAACAATAACACAATACTAAAGCAAACCAATATTCGTTCTAACGCCAATTTGTAAGAGCTGATGTTTGGCACTTTTTCTTGGCAACCAGTCTCTAAGGGGCCACATAAAATTAATTGTTCGAGGGGTTGTATGTGGCCTTTGGGCCTTGAATTTGACTACTGTGTTCTATATCAACAGATTAAGTCAACAGACAGAAATGTAAACGATATGTAAAACAGGTAACACGACAAAGACTGTTTGCAAATTATGCACTAAATATAATCACAAAAGTATGGTATATAGTATGACAATTAGAAATCTGTGGTACAATGGTAAGGAATTTTAAAAAGATACTTGTTGAAAATAAATATACTCCTGGTAAAAGCAGACAGTTGTACATGAATAACTTTTTAAAACAATAATTAGTGTTGGTTGTGTGAAAAGAAATACGTAGATAAAATGAAATAAAAAGCATTCAGGATAACATAGCTCTTTGAAACTTGATATTATTATTATAAAGCATTGCGAAATTGTTTAAAACATGAATAATAACGAAGCTTCCTTTTTTTCTAAGTTGGAACTTTGGACTTTAGAGAAAAGGAAAATGAACAAATTATTTCCGAAATAGTGTTCATTGTATACGAAATAATTAGAGCTTGATTAAAAACGAAAACAATATACATTTCTGGGACACCATAATGAAGAAAATGATCTAAAAGTAAATCATTGAAATTTAGCTTTTAAGAGCAGATAGCATAACGTAAACAAAAGCATTTTTGGCCGTTTTGAGTTGCTGAGACTCTAAGGCAAAAAGCCAAAATCAATCAATTATAAGGCGTCGTAATCGAGATATTCCAAGAACTGCATTCGGAAAATCTTGACGTATTGTGAAACTCCAAATGCTTGTCGTCGAATTTTTCAAAACAAGGTAAGAACAATTAGAACGTTGTAATTCTACGTTAGGCCTAGCGTCTTGTAAACGCCTTTCACCGCACCCCATCCCTCTTTTTTTTTTTAGAAAAGCTACCCCTCCATCCTTTTTTTTCTTTCTTTTTTTGTCTTTTGATTCCCTCCAAATAAAACCAAAAAGGGAAAATCCAATAAGGTTTACCTGCGGTTTAGATAATATTGTGGACAAGGTAGATAATCCTGTTGGGAAAAAATGGATAAAACGTGGCATTAGCAGGTTGTCATAAAGTATCTTGTTTACTGAAAATTAAAACAAAGAATGTCACAAATAAGTAAAATGGTAACTCCCACCCCTATCCCCAGCCATATTCTTACTACCCCAACCTCATTCCTTCCTTACAAAGAAAATATCAAGATGATGCCAACTAAGACAACAGCGTGCCAGTGTTTGGATAGATGGATGGATGGATGGATGGATGGATGGATGGATGTATGTATGGATGGATGGATGGATGGATGAATGGATGGGTGGATGGGTGGATTGATGGATGGACAGCTGGATGGGTGGATGCATGGATGGATGGAAGGATGGATGGATGGATGGATGGATGTGCGTATTTATATTTGTTTGCATGTAAGCTTGTAGACCGATAGGTAGGTAGGTGGTTGGGTATTTTGTTAGGTAGGAAGAAAGCACAAAAGGAAGGAAATAATGTGTTTGTCTGTGTATGTGTGTGCGATGAACATGTGTGTGTGTGGGGGGCGGGTGGGGGGTCTGGGTGTGTTTGTGAAGGAGAGTGAGAGACATGGGGAGAGGGAGAAAGAGAAAGAAAGCGAGAGAGCGTATGTGAGTGTGTATGGGTGTATGTGTGTGTGTATGTGTGTGCCTGTGTGTTAGAACAGAATTAGGATGGTTGATGAGGGAGGGGGGAGGCTTCAATGTGAACTGGAGGTAGGGGAAGATGCAGGTCACTTAAGCATGGCCGTACAAAAAAAGAAGTTACAGATTTTGCTAACTACATCACAAGACTTCATATCTTCGATTCGGGCTTTAAAAAACTATAACGATAAAGTTTCAGTCCTACTGGAAGGGCTACTAGAAGTAATCAAAACATGGATTCCTGGATAATATAATGCATTCCAGTGGTGGGCGTTTGCAACAGGGCAAGAAATCTACTCTCACTTTGTCGTCTCTTTATGGCGGTATTGCTCTTCCTTGGCGCTTACAGACGCCTGTGGTGTAGCAGTTTGGGTCTTCATTGTCGTACACAGAAGGCACGCTTTTGAGTCTTGTATGTGGATAATTCTTAAATTATTATTAAGTGTCTCCTGTCTGCTAGGATGTTGTATCCCTCTCAATCCTGACTGGCAGGTTCAAGACAGCCTGCTTCCTATATTGAATTAATTGCCCCAAAGGTGCCGCAACATTATTTATTACTTAAAATTCGTATAATGATCCCAGGCACTTAATAGTAATAATAGATAGCATTTGTATAGCGCACATCCCCGCTCTACAGCAAGCTCTATGCTCCTCACAACAATTTATACTACTACCCCAGCAGACCTGAGAGCATTCTGAAACAACCTCAACTTCCTGGGAAGCATACAGTGCAAGCAGCCATTTATAGGCGCTAAAACACTAACATACTGACAAGATCTTTCTCTGTCTATGGCCGGGTACACATTCCTACCTGGGTGAAGTGAGGAAAATTCGTGTACTGAGCCTTACCCAAGGACACAACGTCGGGCCCCCGGCTCAAACCCCCGAGCCCACAACTTCACGATTGCGAGTCCAGTAGCCTTACCACTAGGCCACCGACGCCACTTAAGGCCAGTTGTCGTGTCAGTGTACTGCTTCTCGTTACTTAAATGAAACCTGACCGGCGCCTGTGGGGCAGCAGTTAGACCCGTCTCTGTCGCATGCAGGAGACCCGAGTTCGATTCACGAGTGAGGATAATATTTACAACGAGTATCTTGGTCTTTCTGATGGGATGTTGTATTCCTCTCAGGCCGGGTTGACCCTGACAGACAGGGTCGGAAGCTATCCTCCTAAATGATCTAATAAATTGTGTCGATGGGGCGTAAAAACACATCTACATCTAAACCCAAAAAAATACAAAAACATAATATCTCACTCTAACCCTAATAATCAACACAGTCAATCTAGAAAGCTTACCACATCGCTGCAAATGAACCACGGATAAAGTTCCCTGTGTTATGAGGAGGATCCGAGCATCTCTGCTCATTCTGAAACAAAAAAATTGAGATGGAAACGACGCTTCAAGATTTGTTATCTCCTTCTTCCGTCGTTATCTTATCAAAACGTCTTACTCGGTCACTTGCTTAGAGAATAGGTACGATTGCATCAGTACAATGTCATAGCTGTTCCTCCCTCCTCTCCAGGATTCATGAAAGGGTTGGCTTGCTGAACGTGCCAGTCATCACGCTACCGTAGATTTATAGAGTTCCGACATGTTTGGCCGTTTTGAGTTACTAAGACCATGAGATTCAAAACTAAATGTTCCATCTGATTTATAAGAGTCGTTATCAAGATACTTAAAGAATTGCATTTTTTTAAAGCTTGATGTTGTTGTTAAACTAATATTTTTTACCTCAAATTTCTCAAAATTAGGAATTGAGTCTGAGCAGATAGAACTTTGCAGTTCTACAGTAGGAGTCACCCGGAGTGAGAATAGTGCAGGCGAGTCTTGTGGCTATTCTCACCCGGTGCGCGTACACCAAATTTTGCGTTCACCCTAAACCACAGAATTCTACACTGTGATAACAGAAAAATTGTAGAATTCTGTGCCGTGAACAAACGTTTCATTACAACTGTAGCCTATTAAAAGCGTACAGTGGAGAAAGAGAGAGAGGAGTAGCGCGAGATTTTGCGGGCAAAACAAAAGGGTGACCCGCGTAGTTCGGCTCGATTCGAAAAGTTAAATAGCCGTAGCATCTTTGTAGACAACCAAATTAATTTACTTGTGTGTTTTAACATCATTTTTTAACTTTGTTTTGGTCAATTTGATCGTCCACACCGATAGACAGTATTCAGAAAGAGACAGAGAGAGAGAGAGAGAAGAGGGGAGGAGTTGATCTTGCGAGAACTTCCGGCGGGTGAGAATAGCCACTTTCTTTCCATACAGGTTGTTTGTCAGTCCCTGACCCTCTAGAGACACCAGCCGCTCTCAGTGGGTCCACTGTGTGTGATGTGGTGCCCTCATCTTCTCTGGCTTTCTTTCCACGGCGTGGTGGAATCAGGAACTCGTTAATTTTTGGGCATGTAAAGTTATTGGTATCATCTTCAAGATTGTTATTTGTGAGGCAGTGTGGTGGAATCAGGCTCGCGTCAATTTTTGGGCATGTGGAGTTATTGGTATCATCCTCAAGATTGTTATTTGTGAGGCAGTGTGGTGGAATCAGGAACTCGTTAATTTTTGGGCATGTGGAGTTATTGGTATCATCTTCAAGATTGTTATATGTGAGGCAGTGTGGTGGAATCAGGCTCGCGTCAATTTTTGGGCATGTGGAGTTATTGGTATCATCCTCAAGATTGTTTATTTGTGAGGCAGTGTGGTGGAATCAGGCTCGCGTTAATTTTTGGGCATGTGGAGTTATTGGTATCATCTTCAAGATTGTTATTTGTGAGGCAGTGTTGTGGAATCAGGCCCGCGTCAATTTTTGGGCATGTGGAGTTATTTGTATCAACTTAAAGCTTATTCACTTGTCTTTATTTGGATGGAAAAAAATATACATTTAACTTGAATACAAGTCGAGATATTTACGAAAGAACGAGGTGGGGGTCACCTGTTTTCAGAGGTAAAATTTGTGAGAAAATGGCCGCCAAAGATTAGTTATTTCCTTAGCTTAAAAGAGTCCGTGGTAACTGAAAATTTACATTTTAGTGCCTTTAATCAACGCTTTTCAGAAATATCCGCCCAGAAATGAGTTTTTTAAAGGGCATGAAAGGTGTTGAGACAAAACAAAAATTTGATTAAAATTCACAAACCTGCGGAAAAAAGCAGGTTTCTTCACTTTGATTATTTTGACAAGAACCTGATTCCACCACGCTGTCTCACATTTGTCTTGCTTTCTATGAAAAAAAACCCTTCTATCTTGAGAAAAAAAACCCTTCTATCTTGAGTAGAAATAGATATATTTGCAGTTGAAGGAGTTGGGGGTAGCCTGGTCTCAGAGGGGAAGAAAGCGAGAAAATGGCCGCCAAAATTTGGTAGCTTCTATAACTTGAGAGTTCTTAAAAACTGAACATTTACATATTATGTTATGCCCTCAATATAGGTTAAATTTCCATGGCAATATGCTTTGATGTGGAAATAAAAAGCGTTGGGTCAAAATAAAAAAAGGATAACAATTGCTAAATTATAGGAAACATTCCGTTTTCTTCAATTTTATTATTTTGACGAGTTCCTGATTTCACTACAATGCCTCACATTATTATTTTCTGTATCGTTTTGATCCCATTTCTTTTTTGCTTTTTCAATCAATTTTTTTATTCAAATTAGTATGCAACTCTACAAGAATAGCCGCTGTGGTGAAATGGTTAGGTTTATTAATATTTCAAGAAGTAGACGTGAATGTGATCCTATAATTCAGCTTCATTCGTCTGTCTTCAGGGAATTTGCGCATCCAGTCCAAACAGTCCCAGATGGCCCTACAAGAGATTTTCGAAGTGGCCGGCCCCCTTCAAAATAGTATGGTTTCAATTATTGTGGAGAAAAATCTAGAAGAGATTAAGAAAAGAATCATTGTGCCCTCACCAGCCTTTGAAACATGCATTATATACTAAATACATAGAAACAGAATACCAACTACTATCTCCCCCCCCCCTCTCTCTCTCTCTCTCTCTCTTTCTCTCTCTCTCTCTCTCTCTCTTTCTTTCTCTTTATCTATTTATCTCTCTATATATCTATCTATCTATCTGTCTATCTATCTATCTATCTTTATATCTGTCTATCTATCTATCTATCCATCTATCTGTCTATCTATCTATCTATCCTTTTAATCTATTTATCGTTAGTTGTTCTTTTTTTAAACTCTCTAAAAGAAATTAAATAGTGTTTATGTGTCGCAGAACTGGAAAAAATTAAATGTTAAAGAGATGATAAAGGAAAAAAAGTAAACCAATCTTTTCAAGACTTATTTACAATATTTTAAAGAGTTGGTGAACTTTGCGTTTTTGGGTGCTTTTTTTCTTTAATTAAGCGACGTTCGTTTTCAAAATAAGTTTGTTCTTCGTAAATTTTATGTCAAACAAATTCCTTTTGAACGAATTATATCTGTTCCAAATTACAGCATTCTAGAACAATTTCTGTACGAGATATTCAGAAATAAAGTTGTACAGGGGTTTTATTATCACCCTGTATTTGTTTATTTATGTACGCCATTGTAAAACAAATTTGCCAAGGGGATAAATAATATGAAATGCATTGCTTATCTTCTTCTCGTTCAGCTTTTATTAAATTGACATCCCAGTCTCTTTTGCGAAGGCTGCTGTTTGCCACAGGTCCTCCAGTGCCCCACAGAGTTTTGGGTTTCCCTGGCGAGGTTTAGCCACTATTTCTTTTTAAGTGACTCGTGCTTTGGGCAGGCAGATGGTTCCCTGTTTGGTGGCCGTTTCCGAACTGACACTCTTCTGAATTTCCGATGATTGATTATTAATTTATCTTTAAATTGTCGTATAAGTCTGCAGAATGTACTGGTGATGAAGGGAATAACACAAAGAGGTTATATTTAGTACTCAAGACATGCGCAGTTCAACAGACGGGTTAGTACTTTTCGAGACTCACTTGGAGACATCTCGGCGGTCTTATGAGGAAACCTACAATATCGCACTGAAATTGTGGGGGCGGGTGGTGTTTAATAAACTAGAGTGCATGGGAAGTGGGGTGGGGTTCAGATTGTTCATGCAAAAGAGGGCACGCCGGTCTTGCCGATGTCTGACACATGTGACGTCACTGCAGTGACCTCTAGTATTATAATATAGCCTCTTTGGGTCTAACATCACTTACCGGAAGGTAGCGAGTGTTGTCACCACAATCCAAAACCACACAGGTGTCCACCCTGCTACAATTGACGAACTGCTGGTTGTTAGAGGCCAGTGGGAACTTTTTCTGGCCCACCTCCAAGTTCTCTTGGGTACACACTTGGCAGACCTTGTCTCTGTTGGTGGAGGCCTGTTAAGGCGTGAGATAGGTTTAAACAGCAATTAATGAAAAATTTAAAAATAAATTTTATTTTTATAGATCTCAGAAAGGTAATTGGGTTCCCTATGGCAAACGTACATACATGTATACACACACACACACACACACACACACACACACACACACACACACACACACATACACACACACACACACACACACACCAGGCATGGGGCGGTGCCACTGACTGAAGTGTCTTTAGGACATTCCCAAAGGGGGGACATTTCTCGTTCAAATGCAAAGTAAATTTGTAAATGGGCTGATCCAACAATGCCATGCTCATAACTGTGCCTGGACTACAACAGGGAACTGCTGCTTTTTCTTTCCTAATCCTTACTATCGTCATTTTCCTCTACTTTTCTTTGTATGTTTGTTACCCTATTGTGACTCTCTACTTCCGAGGTGCCTTGATAGTCGAAGCAGACTTTGTGCTGTTGAAACTAGAGAGGTGAGCAGAGAAAGCCTGATTCCCTGTTTGGACTTCTCTGTTTACATCCACCCCTTGGCGCTCATACGACTCTATGCAGTTGTGAGCGCCGTAAGACCTCTACTAAAGTTAAATACCTACCTACCTACCTACCTACCTACCTACCTACCTACCTACCTACCTACCTACCTACCTATCTACCTACCTACCTACATACATACATACATACATACATACATACATACATACATACATACATACATACATACATACATACATACATACATACATACATACATACATACATACATACATACATACATACATACATACATACATACATACATACATACATACATACAGACAGACAGACAGACAGACAGACAGACAGACAGACAGACAGACAGACAGACAGACAGACAGACACAATATTACACCAGTACCGAACAGTTTCCCAACCATGCCATTTTTGGTTGCCACTGTGCAGTGCTCTGGTATTTTTTTAAGCTAGTAGTGTTTTCCTATCTTGCTCAAGGGCCTAACCCAGCTACCATCCATCTGATTCCAGTGTCACCCTCACTTGTTTGACTTGTACTCATTACCCACTTAGCCACTAGAGCCCCCCATTGTTGTGAATATAGGATATGGAGTCAAAATTATCCAGTTTTATACCAAAAGGGATTTTGAGACATGGCAGAAATGTGACAGATCGTATATTATGCGGTATATTAATTATGACGTCAAAATAAGTGGGTATCAAGAACTAAATTTTTGCTCCGTGACGACCAATGACCTAGAAGTTTCATTACCCCAAAGGACAAAAATATAATAATATTTTAAAGCATGACGTTCACACACTTTGGTTTCTTTCTGATTTAGACGTATTTTTAAAAAAAAATCAAATTAGGTGAAAACCTTTTAGGGTTCTATCTGAGACTTAACTCCCCTTTCAAACTATTGCCACAACTTTGCTGTTCGTTCCTTCGCTTGAGCAAGTGTCGTTAGGAGATTTCTTTGGGCCAATTTTGTTTTCTTTTCTGGTCAAATCAATTTGAAAATGTCGGCGTTTGTGTTATTTTAAGGCCCCTTTCGATACTACAAGGTTATCAAAGTTCACATATATGACAAACATAATAAGGAGTCTTTAAATCCGAAATCAAATTTGAGAGGAAAAAATTCATTTCCATGGCTACGGCGGCCGTATTGGATTTATATTGACAGGTCTTAATTTTCATGGAAATAGATTGTTTGTTTGTGTTAGTGCTTTTTTATATTCCATATATCAAAAGTTCAACAGACAAAATTTTAGTATTACATCTTCGCTTCATTCCGAACATTTCATGAAAATTGGATGAAAAATGTTGGAGCTATTTTTTAAAGTATATTATAGAAAAACCGCGTTTTGAGAAAACGGGCGATAAAGAAAAATAAAATATTGACTTTATTAGGAAATGGTGGCAACAAATATGCCCGGTATGGGAAGAAATAAGGCTTTAGGGGATTCTAATGCTATGGAATAGTTGTGGGAGAGGGCGAAGAAGATACATAATATGCCAATAGGTCCTATCTGAGACTCATCTCCCCTTGCAAACCGAAGTCACGCCTTTGCTTTTCGTTTCTTCGCTTGAGCTCGAGATTTCTTTGCTTTGGTTTTTGTTAGTTTTTTGTGCTCAAATCGATTTGAAAATGTCGGCTTTTGTGTTGGTATAAGGCCCCTTTCAATACTGTAAGGTTATTTAAGAAGCAGGACCTCCTTATTTGACTTACATCTCTGATAGGACCTCGCCAAGTGAGCGGAGAGCCTTAAAAACTCCCCAAAACAGCCCAATTTCAGAACACCCCGTTGAGAATTTGAACCAGGGTCATAAACTCGGTAGTCCAGCATAATACCGACTGAACTAACTGGTGGTGATGAATGAAATTCTGTGACCAATTTGACTCAAAGTCGCGATTATCGGTGTCCTATCAGTGCGTGCATCAGTTCTGTAGTCATGTCTTCTCATCGCCCCTCACGGCTGGGGGATATAGAATTCGCCCCCGGTCATAACATAAGTTACCTTTTCGGGGAAGCTAATCATAGACTCGCCCCCTGTTGGTATCGATATGTCTAAAATAGGCAGTTTTTAATGCAAATACCATTGTATTAATTAAACTATCATCAGAATATGTTTAAACTTCCAATATAAACCAGTTTCAACCATTTCACACCAATGTTTACTAAACTGTAGAGTTTTAAATCTAAAAATTGTGTTTACTCAAAAGTGAAAAAGTATGACCCTCATCGTTTTTCCATTGTGGCCTTCAATTGATATCCAACATAAAATGATTACCGTATAGATCTACCCTGTTTGAAGTCCTATTCCTACCAAGGATTACTATAACAAATTGTACTTCAAAAGAACACACA
>NW_004797855.1:252044-253106 GCF_000002075.1 Aplysia californica | reverse complement strand
ACACACCCACACACACACACACACACACACACTATTGCAATGCTCAGAGATATGAATGATCATTTACCATACCAGTTTCGATAACCTATTTCTGCCATTCTATTCGACTACTAAATGGAGAGCGAGTTAAGGATCAAACTTTCGGCAGGTAGGACTGTGGCGTAATAGGGGGCGAATTGCGTTACGTCCTTGCGGCTTTGTTGGCGTTTTATAGACCTATTAATGCGACCTCGTAAAACGCCTACAAGTACTTTTTAAAATTATATCAGGATAGCGTAGTTTTTCAAATTTGTTTTGGAACAAAGTGTAGCTTGAAAACGTTGATAAATCA
Organism: Aplysia californica; assembly: GCF_000002075.1. Lineage (NCBI taxonomy): Eukaryota > Metazoa > Mollusca > Gastropoda > Aplysiida > Aplysiidae > Aplysia > Aplysia californica. The sequence continues at coordinate 252,775 of NW_004797855.1, read as the reverse complement.
GTATATACTTTAGTCAAATTCAAACATTTGCAGTGTATCTCCTAAAAATGTTCAAGCACTTTCCGTTAAGATAAAAATAACAAATACAATCATAGGTCAGATTTGATTAGTTTTGAGAGAAATTAAGTTTATCATTTTCACAAAACATTCAATCTATGATAATATTTCGATGTAAACTTCAAAAAAATATTTCAAAACAACTACTTATAAGTTTTAAAGATGTTCAATGTTGGTACAAAGTCATATTAGACCAAAAGGAGAAAAAGAGAGGAGGGTATTATTCTCAGGTACACAATGTACCACAACACAATTCGTTATTAACTTTTCTCAAAAGCTTAACATTAGCGAAAATATTGAGGCTTTTTTTTTCATGTCAAATTCCAGCGGAATAATATTTAAAAACACCGGAACAATTTACACTGCGCTTATGTTATCTAGAATCATAATCACCATAAACGCTCTCGGGATGACAATTTTGTTTGATATCCGATTGCAAATGTTTTGTATCCCCATCGACGCAATTTATTACCTGTAGGGATTGGCTTACTTCAGCCCCACTTTCCCTGGCTGCCCGGGATGAGAGGAATGCATTATCCCAGACGGACATGCTCTGCAATAAAATATCCCCACTCGACAATATCAAACTTACGTCTTCGATGTGCAACTTCGAAGAACCCAACCGTTCTTCTACAGACATCGATTTATAGTTAAAGAAAAGCTGTGTATATATA
>NW_004797855.1:250810-251944 GCF_000002075.1 Aplysia californica | reverse complement strand
ATGTATATATATATGTATATATCTATCGCCAACTTTCTCACTCAGGAAACGCAAACTGCAATGGTGTGGACGCATCACCCGTTCATCCGGCCTTGCCAAAATGATCCTGCAAGGCAGCGTGCAGGGAAAAAGATACACCGAAGAAGAGTTGGAATGACACGGTCAAGGAATGGACAGGCCTGGAACTCAAAAAAACTGAAGACCGGATGGAGTGGAGGAAGCTGGTGACCAAATCTTCAAACGCGAATCGACGGACATCCAGTCTACGGGATCAGTGAAGGTGAAAGTGAATAATATATATAATAAATAACGAATTGAGCCTTTGGTACAATTTATACATGGGCCTACCGCTGCAGTGCAGTCTTGTTGTGAGTGGAGGTAGGCAAAGCCAGCTGGGCAGTTGACCTCGTAAGCCTCAGTGCTGGAAACACAGTACACGTACTTGGTGATGGTGTCAGGGTGGGGGAAGTAACCCATGGAGCTACCTTGGCATACCTGTATGGCTTTGTCGTTGTCTGAAAGTACAGTGGGTGAGCGGGGATGATGAGGCTTTAGTTTTAGTTTAGTTTTAATAAAAGTTTTACGGCACTTGCAACACAATAATATCATATAAGTGCCTTACCTCCTCTCATGGATACATCGTAAGCGGGTATAAAGAAATGCAAGTTGAGGTAAGATATTATAATAAAATGTGAAAAAATGAGGAAAAATTAGGGTTTATAAGAATACGTGGTTATAAAAAAAATAATGTGAAACAATATGGCGTGAGGGTGGGTAATCTTGTTTTGTTGGTGATGAACACTTCCAATCTTTTCTTTTCTTAATTACTACATTTTATAGCGTCCATAATGAGAACCAATGACCCAGAAAATAGATTTTTTTTAACAAGCAAGGATAAACTTACCATCGACCTTCACATAATCCCCACTTCTCACGTAGTCGAGATCAGAGCATTTCTGCTGCTGGTAGTTTTTGATGCACAGGTTTGAAGCGGCTGAAGAAAAAAGATGTCTTTTCATAACTGGGCATTACACTGTCTCACACAGGGTGGAGGAGGAAGACAACCACACCATTAACAGCAATGATATACGCAACATCCCCACCACAAACAAAAACAACAACAACAACAACAAC
>NW_004797855.1:246012-248375 GCF_000002075.1 Aplysia californica | reverse complement strand
GGCGTGGGAGACGAGTGTTATTTACCATACAAAAAGGCAAATACACACGTGTTTGCCAATATCTTACCTACCTTGAAAAGTCAGCAAAAGCTGGGTTGGGTTGTGTGATATTGAAGGATCCAAAGATTTCCACCCTCCCTAACGCAGTGTGTATTTGGAAGAAAAAAAACCAAACTAACAAACATACAATAGAGTGTGTAATGGTCATAAAGGTCACGTTTTTACGACGACCTTCCCCCGTTCTGTAAGGTTACCATTCACACGACAGCTGAAAAAAACCTAGTCAAGATGGTAAACACTTTTGAATTCCTTAAAAACATGCTGTCTGAATCGAGCCCTATAATTGTTTTAAAAAGTAACTATCGAAATCATCTCATGAATTTTTTATGGGCATCTGGGGCGTACTCTGGTAACAGTCTACTCTATTGTACACAGAAAACGTAAGGTTGGTTCCTGACCTCATGTCAAGAGAATGGACGACAACCGGATTCCGAAGCAACTTCTCTATGGAAAACTTGCCCAGGGAAAGAGACCAAGAGGAAAGGCAAAATTGAGGTACAAAGGCACCTGCAAAAAAAGCTTATAGAAGCTTGGAGTAGATGTTAGAATTTGGGAAGAAATAGCTAAGAACAGGAAAACACGGAGGAAAATGATAAAGGAAAGAACTATAATGCTACAGAGCAGCCTTAGAAACAAACAGGCTGAGAAGTGTCAACGACGAAAGGAAAACAGCGGAAATACAGAGGTTCGATCCACGTCACTGATATGCGAGCACTGCGACAGGATCTGCGCTTCAAACACAGAAAGAATTAGCCTGAAAGAAGCTGCATGAAGACGACATAGAGACCATCTTAAGCTAAACTGACCGTCAGCATAGACGAAAACAGCCATACATATTATTATTATCCCAACAGTCGGGGTTGATGCCAGCCAAAGGGGGTCGAATCATCCGATCTCTTGAATGGTCGAAACTCGTACAGAAACGTTGAGTATAATATGAATTATTTCGTCTTTTTTTTCATTTTATTAATTCATATCGTATCAGATAGGCTCGTTTGATTTGAAAAGCTTTCTGAGAAGCACTTGAAAATTATCGACGGGGTGCAATTATTGCTGATGATTCGGTGTTCCTAAGTGTTTAAATATTTCTTTTTCACTTTAATTACTGTGTGTATGGGTTTCTGATGGCTGAGATTCAATGGTCTGGGTTTACTCTGGCTGAGATTAAAATGGTGTGAGTTTTAAAGGGGCAAAGATTTAAATGGCTACATTGATCTCTGGGCTCGGTTCAATCTTGAGAGTTTTTTGTGCTCTGCACTTGTGGGTGGTTGTGCTGTTTGGCTCTGGGATAACCACCGCTGGTGGGAAGAGCGTAAAATATGCTTTTTTTAGACCACCAAGGGATCTTTAACGTGTGCAACTTGCACACGGGATTGCCGAGATTTTTGGCCCTTGATATATATATATATATAACTATTTTATATATGTATATGTGTATGTATATATATATATATATATATATATATATATATATATATATATATATAAAATAATAATAAAATTAATAATGATATTATTTTATATGTGTGTGTGAGAGAGAGTGTATATGTGTGTGTGTGTGTGTATGTGTGTATGTGTGTGTTTTTATTTAAATAGATAGATAGATAGATAGATAGATAGATAGATAGATAGATAGATAGATAGATAAATAGATAGATAGATAGATAGATAGATAGATAGATAGATAGATAGATAGATAGATAGATAGATAGATAGATAGATAGATAGATAGATAGATAGATAGATAGATAGATAGATAGATAGATAGATAGATACACGCGAACGGCAATCCCCAGAGTGTAAATGTATTAAACTTATGGGACCTCCTCTAAAAAACGATAATATGGAGATATATTGTCAATGGCAGTATAATATTCAGTATCGTCAAATTTCAGAAGCGCCGAAGAGCCAAAAAATACATGTTTGCTTCTCAACAGCCAGTAGAATGGGAGAGACAGAGGGGAAGAGCGGGGACAAGGGGGGGATAAAGGGGGGGAGGGAGAGAGATGGTGTGGGAGAGAAAGAAGGGGGGTGGGATTTACTTGGAAGGAAAAAAGATGGGGAGCACATAACATACAAAGAAAATTGTGACCCAAACAGATGCAGAAAAACTGAACTAGCTCAAAAAAAGAAGGAAAAAAATTCGAAGCCAAAGTACAATTACCTTTACAGACACCTTCTGTGATGTCCGAGACAATAGAATCCAGCTCTGAGAAGCTGGCTAAGCTTCTGATATGGGTGCAACTTGGCTCAGAGGCGATACCATCTAGTTCAACTCTGTCAATCCTACTTCCAACACCTGG
>NW_004797855.1:241012-243512 GCF_000002075.1 Aplysia californica | reverse complement strand
ACATACATACATACATACATACATACATACATACATACATACATACATACATACATACATACATACATGGGAAAGTCACTTAACACTAATTTCCCATTTAGCTCGTACCTTCCTGATATGGACGTTGCACTCGGAGGTCCCGCCTCTTAACCCTATCCGTACGACCTGGGGTCATGTTGTACCCCCGGGGTTCTATTCTTCACATTTTAGAATACTTCTAGTTCGAAGATCTGTTTGAAACTTTCAGTATTTCTCAAAAAAATCATTTTGACAGACTGCAATGCAAAGCGTACGGATCGGATTAACGAGTACATTTCCTCTTTGTATGTGGTGACACCGAGTTCCCCACGTTCTATGGATACGATAGTAAAACAAGACGTACGGATAGGGTTAAACAACCAAATAGTGTTGATAGGGGCGTTAAACCTACATGTACCTTAATTTCACCATGTTCACCACTTTGGAATCCACACTAAACCGAAAGAGGTTATATTTAGTACTAGAGGTCGTGGCAGTGATGTCCCCCACGTAAACGAACAGGAGCTGCGTGTGCCCACTCTGGGACATTGAACCTCAAAGGCAAGACATGCACAGTTCAACAGACGGGTGAGTACATTTTGAGACTCACATGGAGGCGTCTCGGTGGTCTTTGGAGGAAATCAACAAGCTTGCTCTGAAATATGGGGGCAGGGTGGTGTTTAATATACTAGAGCTCGTAGGGAGCGGGGTGGGGCCGCAGATTGTTCTTGTAAATGGGGGCACGACGGTCATATCAATGAGAAGGACCCCATGTCTGACACGTGTGACGTCACTGCTGCGAGCTCTAGCATTTATATAACCTCTTTGCATCAAACCACAAACCGATCGCAAAGACAGTGACCCCCAGTTTCTTCAACAAGTCTGCAGCCTTAAAAGTGTCGGACCGGCTTGGGGCATTTCCATCTGTTATTACAATAGCGACCTTGGCCGCCTGTTTTCGGGACATGCTCTGTGGAAATAATGGAGTAGAGTTAACCCTTTCACCTTCACTGCTTGAGTCGACGTTTCAATTTTTTCGTGTCCTCCAAAAATTGATTCACAGCTATTTAGTTCTACTGACATAATATTTTATGAGACGTTTTAGAAGATATGATTACAACTTGATCGGTCACTTATTCTTAAATAAGCGGAGCTATATTATCGTTTTGCTTTAACATCTTTTGTGCAAACGTAGAGTGAGATATCTTCACTGTGAAAGGGTGTACAAGTTGCTTTTGTTATAGTCTATTATAAATCTTTCATAGCCCAGTCACTACTACCTAGATAATGATTTAGGAGACACACTGTTTGTCCCAGTTTCCTCAGACCATTCCGGAATGGTGCGGATCCGATAACTCAGCAGATAGAAGGAGGTACTGAAACAATTCTCTTCCCCACGAAGGACTTGAACTCACATCCTTTGGATTTAAGAAAATGACCCTAACTATTACACAGCAAACACTGATTACAGGGGTTCATATTTTTCTAACTTTCAGGGTGTCCGAGAGCACTGTTAGTCCAGTTTGTATCATTCTGGACTAAGGTTTGCGTCATCCTGGTTCTATTCCACCACAGGAATGTTGCCTGACTTGGGTTGTGTGGGGGCACCCCAACATTTCTGATCCATTTTATCGGATGTGGACGGAACGACTCTAATCTCCCCTCTTCAATTACCTCACAGTGCACGCTGAGAGGGGCTGCAAAACTCATTAAAATAATCTTCTTTAAGTAAGTTAATCTACATAATATGGCTCTCTCTCTCTCTCTCTCTCTCTCTCTCTCTCTCTCTCTCTCTCTCTCTGATTCCCCCCCACACGCACACGCCGTACTTTTTTTCAACCCCAGCGCGTGGCAAGCAGTAAAAATGTGTGTCTCTCTCTCTCTCTCTCTCTCTCTCTCTGTCTGTTTGTCTGACCACTCTCATAATCTATAATTAGCATACATCAATTTAAAAACCTGAACGGGACTTTCGCTGACTAGAGGTACGGTGTTCGCCTCTCATCCAATAGGTCCCAGGTTCGAAATCTGACAGCGACGGAAAATTTTCTACTCTGAAATTTTCTCCATTTACCCCCTTTCCTGCTTTCGAACCTGGTTATCATCATCATCATCATCATCATCATCATCATCATCATTATCATCATTATTATTATTATTATTATTATTATTATTATTATTATTATTATTTTCAAAACGACAACACAAACCTTTCCTCACTTGGAAGGAAATAATGGAGTCTACTTAAAAAATTGCCTGGTCGCGTTATCAACAACAACAAAATAGTAATAATACATTAATTGTCCATACTTGCCTCTTTAGGACACCTGTGCATGTCCCACTGATAGTCCCACTTTCAAAATGGCTGAATCACTTTTTTCGTAATTTGTAATGGAGAAAATGAACCTATATGAACCCATTATTTAGTGCAAGTGGAAACGTGGAAACGTCTCCTAAACGCATTCGGAAGTGATCTCAGAAATGT
>NW_004797855.1:234043-240570 GCF_000002075.1 Aplysia californica | reverse complement strand
GGTTGGTTGGTTGGTTGGTTGGTTGGTTGGTTGGTTGGTTGGTTGGTTGGTTGGTGGTGGGATAGTGGTGGTGGTGTGATTTTTTGTTGTTGGGTGTGGGGTTGTTGTGTTTTTTAGGAGAGGGTGAATTTTATTCTTCCTTTAAGGAGGGGGGGGGGTGTTTTATGGGTATACGGGAGTTGAAAATATTAAATATATTCAAATTTCTAAGGGAAAGGGCTTTCTGTGTGCGCCAGCACCTTTTATATATATTTAAGAACATATTTCTCTGTGAATTTTACTGGGAAAAATGACAGAAGGCACAAAAATATGTAAATTTGCTGTTCCCAAGGACTCTTATGCTTTTAAAAGTCACGAATTTTGGTGGCCGTTTTGTCGCTAATGTTACGTCTGACACCAGGCAATCCCCACTTTAAATCGTAAATGTCTTCACTTTCACTCACTCAAGATAGAAAGGTATTTTTTTCATCCAAAGCAAGACAAATGAACAAGCTTTAAGATGCTTTCAATCAACCCATAAGCCCAAACACTGACGAGCGCCTGATTCCATTGTGTCGTGATGCTGTAGAAGGTCTGCTACTTCGTTACTGCTGGATTTTTATTTTAAAAGACAGTATATCCAGTTCTTTGTTCAAATGTGAAGTCAGTCCTGTTATATGGATGTCAGACATCGAACGCATCACAGAAGAGGATCCAAGTTTTCTTGAACAAGTGTCTAAGAAAGTTACTGAGGATCAGATGGAAAGAATGGGTCACACACGAGGGAGTGTTAACAAAAACAAGACAGATCCTTGTCAGAGAAGAGGTAGGAAGAAGGCGGTGGCGATGTATTGGACATACTCTCGGGAAGTCAAGCAGCTGCATAACAAAAGAAAGTCTTAGTGTTAGATTGGAATCCACAGGCTAAAAGATCAAAGGGAAGACTACATGGAACCTGGAAATGGCCTATAATTCGCTGTAATTATCGCCCCCTCCCCTTTTCCCTTTTCTCCTGACCCCCCCCCCCTTTCCTCCCCCATTATGTCACCATTGGTGTTACCCCCCGAAAGAATAAGATTTTACTTTAAAACATCGACTACAGCCCCATCTTAAGTGGTGCGCGGGACTTCCGTGGACACTTTTTTAGCTGAGTGAACCATCTTGTAGTGTATGATCTTTGTTTAAAAAACGTTCATTTCTACATTTGTCTGGTATCATTATCTTAGTGCATAGGGCGGGGAAATTGCTCTGAAGAAACTGGATATATGGTCTTTTAAGATAAAACTCCACACTGCTTGTCAGGGTCCACCTGGGCTGAGTGTATACAACATCTCAGATGACACATGGACAGCCTTCTTCATTACGCTACTCGGGTGCTCATTGCTCTATTAGACTGATCCAACACCACCACCCCACCCACCAGTAATTGTTTTTCTCTATCTATCTCTTCCGCTAATGCCGTCAATTTTACTATTGGTTGAAAGTAAGTGTTCGAGGCCTTTGGGTCAATTCAAGAGTTCGAAATATCGCAATACTCTCTTACTAATTGCTGTTGTTTTCTTCTTATCAATGAGATTGCAATAATTGTAGCAAACCCCCAGATTCCCTCTCTCGATAACCAAACTAAGACTTTCTCTGTGTTTCTGCGAAGAGCGAAAACACTACACCATATACACCGATATGCTTTCGTCGACTCTAGACCAGACATTGTTTCCAAATACGGGCATACCGCCAAAGATTACACAGAAAACAGAAACATGAAAGTCAAAAGTAGATGCGGGAGATAGTTAGAGTAACGTGATTTTTCTCACACTAATTCACGAACATAAGGACTTACAAAACAACCTTGTATGAAGTCAGGGGACTGTAGAAGCGAGAAGGACAGAGGAGGAGACAGACAGGAGGCCAGTTACTGGCGGTCAGATCTGGGTCTGCGTGAAGCACTGATGGGGCCAGAGAATAAACAGAGAGGGCGGCAGAGAGTGGGCGTGCTGTGATGTGGGGCCTAGTTGACAATTCATCTATAGATCCCCAATATTCAATCTATTTTACAAAACGTACAAATTCAAGACATTTTGGTAAACGTTTCACGGTTTTTGCAAGTTCATAAGGTCATATGAGCGCGCTGGACACAAATTGGTTGTTTTGACAATAGAATAGTTCAAGATATACACACTGTTAAGTTGTTGCCTAAGGTGTTCAGCAATTCAAGATTTATAGACAAATAAGTTTTGAAGGGTCAATTATTAAAGACATGCACACGGTTACATTGTTGGATAATGGGTTCAGAAATTCAAAATATACACACTTTTAAATAATTGGCCAATTTGTTTAGAAATCTGAGATATACATACCGTTGCATCAGTGCCGAAAGAAGCCAAGGCAACACGAACGGAATCATAGCCCACGTTGAAATGTCCAATAACGTCTGCTATAAATTTCTTGGATTGTGCATATGGAATGGTAGAAACGCTCCCTGATCCGTCGAGGACGAACGCCATGTCTAGCTCGTCAGTCGTACAGTCTAAACAGAGGGGAGAAACATGGAACGTTTTGGTCTTATATTTAAAAAATGTGCAAGAGATAAACAAAAATACATGCCGTAACAACTTAACTCTTGTTGCTGTTTTTGCAGTTTTTGGTGATGTCGGTGGCAGTTTATTTGTTAGGCTCATCATCAAGTGTCAGATCTGAGACAGACTCCGGTGATCATGGTTCTCCATTCCTTTATTTGTTCGCATAGTTTTAAAAAAGTTACATTACCCTGATCTTTCCTCGTCACCAGTCCGTTTAGACTCTCCAAATTAGTTGTTCAGGGTTTACCCTTGCCTCGTTTACCTTCAATTTTGCAAATGAAAGCTAGATTATAATTTTTATTCAAGGCCTTTATGTCTGTTCAAGTGTCCCAAAAATTGTATATTCTTTTCCTGATTGTTTTTTTTAATCCGCAAGCGGCCCATGTAGGCTTCTTTGAGTACTTCTTCATTTGATTTCTTTTCCTTCCAAGAATATCTCAGCAGTATTCTAAGAAAATCTCAAGAAACCACATCTTTGTCGCTTCTGTTTTATTTTCCACTAATTCTATCCATTGCAATTCCTCGGTTGCTTTTTGTGGAACATTTGCCATTAGATGGAATTATACGAGTATATCCTACATACCTAAACTGTTGAACTTGTTCGACTAACTTGCCTTTGCTTTGGAGATTACAAATAGGATTAACTACTTTTTCCTATTACCATGCATACTATTTTCTTAACTCTCAACTATAGCCCTTTAGGTTCACTGCGTTCTGGTTAGGCTACTGCTCCTGTAATTGTGACATTGCGGGTTCAGGGGTTCGAGCCATAGCTCAGTTTAATGTAGTGTCCTTATGAAAGGCACTTTAGACGGAATTCCTTTTTGGCTCGTTCTTTTCTGAAAAGGACGCCCCGCCTCTTAAATGATTTAGCAGTGTTGATAAGGGCGTTAAACCTATACTATTTCCTAAGTTGCTGGTTGTTTTGACTCATACTGAGAGGATGCATCTCCGCCATGTCATTTTTGAAAGGGCTCGACGAAGACAGACAACTTAATATTATGCTTTAAAATTCTTTCTTTTGGTATGTGTTTTACGGCGCTCGCAACTGCATACGATCATATGAACGTTCGGGACACACCTAACATTTTCAGTTGGTAAGAAATTTTAAATTTTGCCCAGGTGGCGACCGAAGCCTACTCTTGTCAATTTTGGAGCACCAAGGGATTTTTAACGTGCGCAACTTGACTGTTACGTCCATATTATAAGAAAAATCGTTTCCACTCCAATGCTTGGTGCATATGACCACAGGGGGCGTGGCAATGTATGTCCCCAGAAAAGTGTGTTCCTCTTCATTATCGACAATGTTTCGCCTCGCTGATGTCAGAATTGGCTGGTTCTTTACTTCTAATCTAAGTTGTTTGTTTTAGTTTTTAGTTTTAGTAGAGGTTTTACGGCGCTCGCAACTGCATAAGGTCAAATAAGCGCCAGAAAATTAGAGTTGTTACAAGAGAGTAACAAACATTTAAAAAAAGAAGGGGAGATAAGGATGATAGATGTTCGATAGGAAAGAAGGAGCAAACCACACCAGAGCACCCGCCAACCACCCACAAGTTGTTTGTGGGTGGCTCTCGTGGCCTAGAGGTTAAAGTGTTCGCCTCTCATTCAAAGGCCCCAACAAAAACAAAGTAGAAAAAGCAACAGCATCATGGTAAAACATGCTTCCTGTAAACTCTAAAATTGTAATTCATTCTTTCATTCATTCATTCATCCAGTGCCAGATCTGCGACAGACATCGGCGATCATGGTTTTCCATTCATTCCTTTGCTCGGATGCTCTCAAAAAAGCTACGTTTACCTGATCATTCCCTGTTAACCTTTTGTTTAGGTTCCCAAATTATGTTGTTCTGGGCCTACCCCTGCCTCGTTTGCCCTCAATTTTGCCAGTGAGAGCTAGATGTTCAAGACCCTTATGTCTATTCAGGTGTCTCAAAAACTGCATTTGTCGTTTCCTGATTGTATTTAACATTGAGCGTCCCACGTGGGCTTCATCAAGCACTACCTCATTTTATTTATTTTCCTTCCACGATACTCTTAGCAGTCTAAGATTGTAATAAATTACAGAAATATCTGTTTTTCTGCTACTTTGATAAACAAAAAAACCCATATCTCTTGAAGTATAAGTATAAGATGAGACGGGTTCAAACTTCTCATCAGTGGCGAAGCGTCTATTTAATCAAATAAGCGCTGCTTCCCTTCCTAATTTTGAAACATTGTCGCAGTCAAATTCACCCACAGACGTAAACCTCATAAATTAAATGTAAAAAGACGTTCATAATCACCAATGAACAATAGACTATGCCTAACCTTCAAACCCGTTTCATTGCCACAGAAATAGTCATAAGCAGTCACAAGCTTTGATTAAGTAAGCTTAAAGAGTGGCTGGAAGAGTCTACCAATAGAGTTGAAGGGAACATGTGCATAGCAGTCAAAACTGTTTCATTGCCACATATAACCTGTTCACCCCTTTCGAGCCACATTTATAAGCAGCCACACGCGCTGATTATGTAAGCTAACTATAGTCTACCTCACAGATGTGAGGGGAACTAAATTCTAATAACATCTTGACTGCTGCGGGAGCTTTTTTTTCCTCGACTTTTTAACGTCCTATAATCAGAGCGTGACCTCGATTATGAAGACGGCTCCTTGCCGCGAAAAGCTAGACAAAAATACCCAAATGTGGGGGGGGGGGGGGGATTAATAATAGGCATGCTCTACCAAAGTGTTTAGACTGTCTGGTATAACTTGCGATTGTAGTACTGACATCTCTGCTTCTTCCCTTGGTGTTCGTGCATTCAAATCTAAAGTTAAATTTAATGTTAGTTAGAATAAATATTTAATGAAATACTTTCCCGATTATTTTAGCGGTTGAATATATGCTTACAACGTGAATTCAGGATTTGTTTTCATTCACAACTCAGAGTTGCCGCCTCCAGTAAGTAAGATTCTTGTGACTTGTGTGAGTGTGATATCTCCAGGCCCTATCTGGTCCCATCTCACTTTGATTACCCTGTCAAACAAGTCAGCCTTCGCCCCTGCTTCTCATTAAGTTAGTAGAATGTTGTTCAAATCAAACACCCGTATTTATTGGGTGTTTAAGGTTCTTAGTTGCTGCAAGTATGTGACAAAAATATCTACAATTTTTGAAAAGATACAATTTATTATTATATATATTATTATATTATACTAGCTGGGCACCCTTTCGACGAAAGGAATGATCGGTGCATTAACATCAACTGAAATTCATTGGCCTACTAACTGTATTTTTACACTTCTCTGGAAATGAGCAATACATCTTGAGAGATGCAAAAACATTAGAAGGTCTAGATCTGTACTCTCAAAACAAAATACACCTCGCAGATTTTTTTGTTTCTCAGTGGAATAATCACAAAGGCCAAAGAAAGACGGGAACTTTTTGTCAAATATATTTTTCTGAATTCAGGAAATGAATAAATCAAAGAGTGGGCTTCGTCGTGGGGACCTATCTATCTTTTTGCAGCTAGGTACTTGCCAACTTTCAACTTTGTAGCTGTCGCAGTTTTATGGGAAAAGTGACACGTGTGTTTCCAAGTAGCCAAATATATTATAACAGATGGTTGGGTTTTTCCTTCCGTTCGATCGTCAAGTCATTGTGGGATCAGAGCAACCACTCTTTGTGAACGGAAGCATCATTTGTTTACAATGGCGTCTTAGAAGACGGACTTTCCCAAGTTTAGACCTAAACGAAATTAATGAAAAATTGAACATTAAACTACAGTGACTTCAGACTCCTCAGTAAAACTGAGACCCTTAAAGTGATTCTGAACCATTGTTAATTTTTTCAAATTCGAAAGTTAAGCGGTTCGGAAGTTTTAGGCTTCGAAAGTGACGAGCTTTCGCAAATATCTTATTATTATGTATAGATATAGATCTGTATATATATATATATAAATATATATAGATAGATAGATAGATAGATAGATAGATAGATAGA
>NW_004797855.1:230622-232949 GCF_000002075.1 Aplysia californica | reverse complement strand
GTGTGTGTGTGTGTGTGTGTGTGAGTGTCACGAAGCGGTAGAATCACGCCCTGGTCAATGTTTGGGCCTCTGGATTTATTGGTGCCATCTTAAAGCTTGTTCATTTGACCATCTTTGGATGAAAAAAATACATGCCTATCTTGAATAAAAGAAGTCAAGATATTTGCAATTGAAGGAGGTCGGGATTGCCTGGTTTCGAAAGTAAAATTGGTGAGAAAAAGGTCACTAAAGTTTGGTTATTTCCAAAGCTTGAGAGTCCTTTGAAACTGAAAATTTACATTTGTTGTGACTTACATTAATGTTTCCCAGTAAAATCCACACATAAATATGTTTTAAATGGACATAAAAGGTGGTGTGCCAAAAACAAGAAAAATTAGGAAACAATTGTCAAACTGGAGGAAAAATACCGATATCTATGATTTAATTATTTTGACGAGCGCCTGTTTTCACCACGATGCCTTACATAAAAACTTACACACGCATACACAGACACGCACTTAGTGTTCAGACACGTATATTATGTTTTATAGCTTACTTGAATCATATCCAGCCACCTGCGCCGAAAAGAAAGCAGCTTGTCCTGACAAGTTGGCCTCGTAGAACGCAGCTTGTCCCTGGAGGTCACGTGGGATGGGGGACAGCCTGGGGGGAGCATACACAGGAATATGACTGTACTTCTTCTTTGGTAGAAGTGTTTTATTGTGGTCACAACTTCATAAGATTATATGAGCGCTCGAGACCGATGCATGAAACATTTTCAGTGTGGTAGGGAATTTTGAATTTTTCCCGGGTGACGGCCGAAGCCTACTCTTGCACAGTACCACAGACCTCTTTGTGCAGTACCACAGACCTCTTTGTGCAGTACCACAGACCTCTTTGTGCAATACCACAGACCACTTTGTGCAATACCACAGACCACTTTGTGCAATACCACAGACCTCTTTGTGCAGTACCACAGACCTCTTTGTGCAATACCACAGACTCCTTTGCGTGGTACAATTTACAAAGTCGCGTGGGCCGCAGCTGTCTGCACTGGCGCACAGATCTGTGACAGTAGCAGAATTCCTGCAGCTGAGCAGACGAGAATTCTCAAGAAGACTTGTGTCAACCAAAGAAGTTATATAATACTAGAGCGAGCGGCAATGACTTCACACATGTCAGATATGGGGGTCTTCTTCCCCTCATCGGCATTGCCGGCGAGCCCCCCCCCCCCCCTCCCCGCCCTTGTTTACATGAACAATCTGAATCCCCCACCCCGCTCCCCACGAGCTCTGGTATATTAATCACCATCCTCCCCCTATATTATTTCAGTGCCGTGCAAGGTTGTAGATGTCGCCATGACGCCTCCACGTGAGTCTCACAAAGTACTCGCTCGTTTGTTGAACTGCGCAAGTCTTGCCCTTGAGGTTCAGTGTCCCAGGGTGGCACATGCAGTCCCCATTGGTTTACGTGGGAGACATCACTGATACGAAGTCTAGTACTAAATAGAACCTTTTTGGTGTCAACAAATCTCCCAAACTGCTGCCACTATACTATAATCAGTTCGTGCTGTGACAGAACTCTGCGGGCACATAGTGTTCCCTTCGTAGAATATGTGTAGTTTGAGCACTTGTAGAAGAGCAATCTTTTTTGTTATTATGACAATTTCTACCTGAGATTTTGAAAACCCTCCTACCTTTCCTACGTTTGTGTTTAACTTGTATTCTTTGTGTGTAATGGCGAACCACCTGAGAAACACAACTACTGGAAAAAAACTGTGTCTGATTGATCTTTGCTGGTACACATTTGTTAACTTTTGACAGACCCTCACGATCTCTCCTTTACGTCATAAAAACGTGGCTTTTAATTGTTTTGCTTTTTATATACGGTTACACTCTGGTGGCAACTACATGTGACTTTAAAGATAGTACAAGACAAGATGGGCCACTCAGCCTAAAAAGTGTCCGCAGGAAGTATGCTCTTTGCTTCAGATGGCGCTGCAGTCTGTTTTGAAGCTCTCTTTCGTTTTTCCAGAAGAAGAATAGGAATAGCACCTCCTTGCGTGCGCAGATCGACTGCTGTTCATCAGCAGTTCGGGTATGTTCAGTGCGGAGTTTTAGGTTTTTAAAAATTTTAATGACCTCTCGCCCTTCATTCTAAAGTCAAATTAAACGAAGAAAACCATCTCCTTTTCCTCCGGAAGAGGTTTTTTGTCAGCGTAATCATTTTTAAAAAGCGTTCTTCCGAAATTTATCCCAAAACTTGCTAGTTTCACTTTGATTTTTTAAAACTCAAGTAGGGTAACTCTGTTCGCAAAGAGTGCGCTTTTGTGAAGAGGGCGCCACCAA
>NW_004797855.1:223122-228122 GCF_000002075.1 Aplysia californica | reverse complement strand
TTCAGGATTGGGCTCATTTTATTAAAACTAGCCTTAGCCATTGCAGTTCTCGGATATAGTAAAGTTCATATCATGATATTTCATCTTCCCAATGTCTTGTACTACAGAGCTAAGATTTACCAAATCCTGTCGAGCCAGAGACAATTACTGAACTGGAAAAAAGGGAAGATACCCCTGAAGAACACACTCAAGCTTCAACATCAAATGAACCTGATCTTAAATGAAATTTTCTAGCAAGATTACACCATTATAAGACCCCGCAAAATAGACTGAACGACCATCTCACGGACTATCAGCTACCAAAACACAAAGCTGAATAAAACCTCATGATGTAACGCCATTCAGGAAAAATGTATGCAAAGATACTAGAGCAGCGCATAAGATCTATTGTAGAGAGAAATCTGAGCAAAGCTCAATGTGGATTCCGAAAGGGAAGAGGATGCACGGATGCCGTATTCGCATTACGACAGATATGCTAGAAAACAACAGAACACAACAAAGAATCTAACATCGTCTTTATAGACCAAGAGAAGGCTTTTGACAGAGTAAACCATGCAAAACTCTGGAAGACACTCGAAAAGTATGGCGTCAGAGGACAATTGTTAGATAATGTCAGAGCTCTATATACCAACAGCAGAAGCTCAGTAAGAACGAAGGAAGGAAATACAGACTGGTTCAAAGTAAGATCTGGAGTACGACAGGGATGCGTTCTATCTCCCCTCCTGTTTATAATATATATGGACACGATAACGCAAGAAGCAAACCAAAGCCCAGAAAGCCTAAAGGAATTTCTGTTCGCAGACTACCAATGTCTAATTCATCATGACCAACTAAGCCTCCAAAATCACACTAACGAACTCAACAACACCTGTGAGAAATTCAACAGGAAAATAAGCACATCAAAAACAGAAGTTATGAAATTGAGCCGAAACCATAGTCCCCTGAACATCCATGTCAATAGTAAACAACTGAAACAGGTGAAAGAGTTTAAATATCTTGTCAGCACTTTTTCTGAAAACGGGTCCATAGACAGAGAAACAGAAATGCGAACTCAAAAAGCCAACGCTGTCACCTACCAGCTCGCACCTCTTCTATCTCATCCAAACATCTCCATGGACACAAAGAGACAGCTTATCACCTCAATATTCATACCAATATTATGTTATCAGTGCCAGACCTGGACCTTAAGCAAAACCCATGAAAGCAAAATCACTGCATGAGAAATGAAATGTCTCCGCAAAACCCTTAACATCACAAGACGAGACAGGCAGAGAAATGAAGAAGTAAGAGCAGCTATCGGCACTGAGTCCTGCCTGCGTTACATAGAAAGACAGAGGATAAAATGGCTAGGCCATCTGTTACGCATGTCACCAGACCAACCAGCCTTGAGAGCCTACAACACCAAGCACTCAGGCTATAAAGGAAGAGGAAGGCCACGCAAAAGGTGGATCGAGGGTCACAAGGAAACCCTAAGAAAACATAACATCACAACTGAAAGAGCTGCGGAGCTGGCCTACCATAGAAAACTGCATCTCCCCTCAACGCTTAACGGCAACAGAGGATGAAAAAGTAAAAAGTAAAGTAAGATGTACCGCAGTAGGCCCTACGTGCTGATGGTGTTCCGTTGGTGATGGCAGGACTCCTGTGAAAAGTGTAAAGACTGATTTCATTATTTAATACTAGGGGTGTTCAATACGACTCTGGTCTGGGAATGAAGAAATCTTGGGTAAGTAATGGGATTTTGTTAGCCTTTAGACGATTGCTTTAGAACACACCATGCAAATTTTCAGAAAAATCCGACAATAATATGGCAATAGTCAGCGTGTTCAGTGAAACCATGCACTAAGACGTTTTCTTTGCTAAAGCTGTGCCATGAAGCCTGTTGAATTTAGCCCAGTGAGTCAGGTTTTTACACTTGCAAGGAAAATCCCCTTTGGACATTATCAGGACGTGGTCCAAGTTTATGGTGACAAATGTCCTCGCTATAATACTCTGACACACTGAGTAAGAAAATTCAATCTGGATTTATGTCGGTTATAAATGAATATCGTGCAGGTCACTCATCGTTTGTTGTGACTGAAGAGAATGTATCCAGAGTGAAGAAACTGGTTCTACTAGACCGACGTATAACTGTTAAATAACTCTCAAGGGAAAAGAGAATCAGTGATGGGTCAATTGAAACGATTCTCTATGACCATCTTAACATGAATAAGATGTCAGCGCGGTGGGACCCAGCCTTTCGACAAGTGAGCAAAAGAAGCAGAATTAAGGCTGAGTCCTGCAAAACTCTCCTTCGAATTGCGTCCAATGACACAAATCTCTTTAAAAACATGGTGACTGTTGATGAAACATGGATTTATCATTTTGATTCAGAAAAAAATGGCCTCATGCAATGAAAAACCCCTTCTTCTCCCTCACCAAAGAAGACAAAAGTAACACCGTTAAGAGGAAAGGTCATGCTGTCGTGTTTCTGGGATTGTGAAGGTATCATGATGACTGACTACCTGGAAAATGGAAAGACAGTCACAGGAAATTACTATTCGGATTTGCTGATAAAATTGCAGTCCGAATTGGAGAGGAAAAAGGAGTGGGAAACTCCGTAATGGGGTCCTCCTACTGCACAGGCACAGCAAGCAATCCAGACAGCAGAACAGCGCAGCTTTGAAATCCTGCCACACCCAGCTTATTTACCAGACCTAGCCCCCTCAGACTTCCGAGGACGTCGTTTCTATGAAAACGAGGACGCCATTGAAGCGTTTGAAGACTGGTTAGGGACCTATTTTGGTCATTTCTTTCTCAAAGACTTTTGAGAGATGGCAGAAATATCTTACAATGCATGGGGACTATGTAGAGAAATAAAAGTATATGTGCCAAGTTACACAGATATATCTTTATTCATTCATATTTAGATAAAAAGACTTCTTAAATCTCGCTCGTATGTAGCTCATTATTGTCTTTAAATGACCAATTTGTAGGCTAGGATACTGTTATCATTTATTGCAGGCCTACCAGTCGTGTGTGTGCACCTTAAGGGCTGTGTTCAATATACGGCACAGGAAACCTGGTCACTGGACCAATTTTTAAGAAAGATTAAAATACAATTATTTGTTCGAAACCCATGGAAAGATAAGATAATATAAGATATATAAGATACATCTTTATGGACCAGATCCTGGCACATTGGTTTGGTGTTTCAGCACGTACACACAAACACACACACACACACACACACACACACACACACACACACACACACACACACACACACACACACACATACACACACACAAATGAACTAACACGCAGGCTTACAGTCTCGTGCATAATATAAATGAACAGTAATATAAACAATAATGATGTTCAACTAGATACATACTCAGTATTCTGATTGTAACTCAATGTTATTCTAATGAATGCCAATGCCAATTTACGTGCCCATTGGCAGATTATTAAATGAGATGAAATTATTTTCGCGCGGATAGACGAATGTGAACAAGAAATAAGTTGTTACGTATGAGGAGTCCACGACAAAAAAACGGGTATAGTCACAAACGGGAAGTTGTGAGGGTGTGTGGGCTCATAACTTCATATCTATTTAATGGGTGGTTTCTGGTTATGTCTGTTGAATGGGAAATCTAACAATAATAATCAACCTACAGTTGAACAGAATATGAGTCAACAAAAAAGGCGTTCAAAATTGATACCCTCACGATTTTCAGTTTGTGACTATTCCCGTTTATCCCGTGGACTCCTCGTAATACTCATATGATATCTGCGATTTCCAAGCACGACACAACAGTGCTTGTTATAGTTTGTTTTACTGAGGTTTTAAGGCGCTCGCAACTGCGTAAGGTCATATGAGCGCCAAGGGGTGGATGTCAAAAGAGATGTCCAAACGGTCTTACTCTGCTCACTTCTCTAGCCTCAACAGCACAAAGTCTACTTGGACTATCAAGTCACCCCGGAAATAGAAGTTCATAAGAGAGTGACTAACATACAAAAGAAGTAGAGGAAAAAATGACGATATTTAGGATGAGGAAAGAAAAGGCAGCAGTTCCCCCTATGTTGTTCGGCACAGTATGAGTATGACATAGATAAATCAACCCATTTACCATTCTACTGTGCATTGGAACATGTTATTATCCCCCCTCACAAGCATAACCGTGTTAGTATTTCTACAATACCGTTGTTACAGCTACTCCTTTTATAATAATATAGGGCCTCCTATACCTTTCCGTTAGGGCCGGCGCGCCCCCACCTTTGACCCGAGACACCGCTACCACATAATTACAAAGTTCTATCTGACATATTTGGCCATATTAAATTACTAAGACCACGAGGTCAGAAATCAAAATGCTGTCTGCTCTATCAAAACCGTAAGCTTCTTCTTAGTCGTTATCAAGACCAAGACATTCAAAGGACTGTCTTCTAAAAAGCTTGAAATATTATGAAACTTAAAATTTTGTTACGTTACATTTCTCAAAACTAGGCACTGGGAAGATATAACTTTGTATTTCTGAGGCAACTATACGTTACAGTTACAGCTACGATATTTATGACCGTTTTAGGGGTACGTTGAATGTACTTTCAAACAAATCAGTTGTTTAAAAAGAAAATCGCTCTGTTTCCTTGAGGATCCATGATCAAGAAGATTGAGGAACTTAACATGGGGGTCAGGTTTGTAACCAACTAAGACACATTGTGTAGTATTTGAAGTAGATGCATTGTTTGTTAGGTGATCCATAACAGGAAAAAAACACGTCAAGCAATAACCCCATTTGAATGAATAGACACTCAAAAAAATTCCTTTTTCAAATATTGAATTGCATTACTGTGTGCACGAGTGTGCATAAATACTTGTATCTCCCCCCCCCCCTTTTTTTTTTCTCTTTCTCTCTATGTTTTCTTATTCTCTGTTTCTGTATCTGTCAGGGTGTCTGTCTGTCTGTCTGTCTGTCTGTCTGTCTGTCTGTCTGTCTGTCTGTCTGTCTGTCTCTCTC
>NW_004797855.1:221959-223022 GCF_000002075.1 Aplysia californica | reverse complement strand
AATGAAAACAATATCAACGGCAGCAGCAGCAGCAACAACAACAACAACAAATACAATGGACCTAAAATAATAAGCCATATTTTCACACCCAACCCTCGAGGGAGAGAGATCTCAGCGTCTTGGGATACCCAGAATGCGCTGCAACTCGAATGCAGTTGAGCGAGTCTGTGCCAGCCAGATCAACCTTCACAGATGAGGTGAACGTGACCATTTTGAAACAGTACGACCGATTCTTCGGACGAACTTAAAATAAACGCGACTGTTTGAAAGACCACATAGATCTACGTTGTTCTTCTCTCCCCCCCCCCTCCCCTTTCTCCCTTTCTGTTTCTCTGCTTCTGTCTCTGTCTCTGTCTCTGTCTGTCTGTCTGTCTGTCTGTCTGTCTGTCTGTCTGTCTGTCTGTCTGTCTCTCTCTCTCTCTCTCTCTCTCTCTCCCCTCTCTCTCTCTCTCTCTCTCTTATAAAGACATACACACACGCACGACACACACACAAACAAACAAACAAACAAACAAACAAACACACAAAACACCACCTCACCTGCCAGATTCCCCCGTCGTAACCTGATCTGTACGTGTTGGGGTTCAACCCATTGTCAGATCTTACATAAGCCAGCCTCCTCAGGAAGAGGTAGTCGTTCTGGAAGATACAGGACTCTTGAATGAGCGATACCGTCGCCTTCACAACCGATTCTCCAGCATTTCCTGGTTGTCGCGTCAGATCCAGACCAGTATTAAGGCATGTCACCATGGAAACACAGCTCAGCAGCAACAGGAGGCCAAGTGATTTGTGTGTCGTCATTTTTGTCAAATGTAACGTCAGCTGTGATTCTGCAGTGGTAAGACGGGAAGAAAGGAAAGAAAGAGTGAATTGTGGTTATGACTGATTGTTTTTCTAGACATCCAGAATCGTTGGACATGTTCTGACCTTGACACAATAGAAGACCAGAAAGATGTGAGGAAAGTGAAAAGGATGTTAGAAGTCTCCCTTGAGAATAGACAACAATGTTGACATGTACATATTATACATGTATTCAACCAGGCCTGTCGAGAGGGGGGGGGGG
>NW_004797855.1:218321-221713 GCF_000002075.1 Aplysia californica | reverse complement strand
AAGATATCAAAGTTGGCTACTTTTACCTGAGACCAACAGAAAACGTGATTACAAGTAGGAGCGAGCTTGGCCAACCTTCGTGTAGCTGACGTCTGAGTGTTCTTTTGTGCTTCAGACCTTCTGCTGTATTGCCACACGGTCGGATGATGCTCCTCCAGGAACAGAACGTCTTTTGGCAAACTGTGGAGTGCAATAACACAAGCTCATTACTGTATCGGTAAAACTGAGGAGTGCACTCACACAAGCTCATTACTGTATCGGTAAAACTGAGGAGTGCATTCATACAAGCTCATTACTGTATCGGTAAAACTGAGGAGTGCAGTCATACAAGCTCATTACTGTATCGGTAAAACTGAGGAGTGCAGTCATACAAGGTCATTACTGTATCGGTAAAACTGAAGAGTGCAGTCATACAAGGTCATTACTGTATCGGTAAAACTGAAGAGTGCAGTCATACAAGGTCATTACTGTATCGGTAAAATTGAAGAGGGCAATAAATCAAGGTCATTACTGTATCGGTAAAACTGAGGAGTGCAGTCATACAAGCTCACTACTGTATCGGTAAAACTGAGGAGTACAGTCATACAAGCTCATTACTGTACTGGTAAACTGACCAAAGGCCATTACAGAAGCGGTAAAACTGAAGAGAGCAATAATACAAGGCTATTCATCATCATCATCATCATCATCCAGTGCCAGATCTGCGACAGACATCAGCGATCATGGTTCTGGGCCAACCCCTGCCTCGCTTGCCCTCAATTTTGCCAGTGAGAGCTAGATGTTCAAGACCCTTATGTCTATTATTCAGGTGTCCCATAAACTGCATTAGTTGTTTCCTGATTATTTTTAATATTGAGCGTCCCACGTGGGCTTCATCAAGCACTACCTCATTTAATTTCTTTTCCTTCCACGATACTTTTAGCAGTCTCCTAAGAAACCACATTTCTGTTGCTTCTATTTTATTTTCATTGTCTTTAGTGATTGTCCAGCATTCACAGCCATAGAGAAAGGTTGACCAAACATATCATTTCAGGACTTATTCATATCATCTCAGCTTTTTCAATTGTCTAGCTCTTAATGAAAAACATACCCATCTATCTCTGTCAGATAGAGATATTTGTGATCGAAAGAGGTGTAGAATCGCCAGATGTCAGAGGTAAAATCCATGGGAAGTAGGTTACCTTTGTTTGATAACTTACAAAGCGAAAGTGTTTTTGGAAACTGAAAATTTACATTAACAATTTTCTTAGGCCTTTGGTCAATGTTTTTCCAGTACATTCCACACAAAATTGTGTTTTGTTTTTAAAAGAACATGAAAGTGTTGAGCCCACAACAAAACAACGCGTCAACGAAAATTACGCAACTCGGGGAAAAATGTCGGTTTCTTATTCATTATTTTGACGCTTGATTTCATCCCGATACGACACAATAGTTTTCAATGCGAACGTCTAGCATCACAAGGCACAGCAGAGAGTCGGGCACAGTTTGTCATACAGTAATTCCTCTTCGAGATACGGCTTCTGTCAGTCACTGCCTAACAGTGAAGCCTCGATTCTGTTTATTAAAACCAACTTGATACACACAAACACATAGAGAGAAAGGGATTTGGAGATAGCAAGAGAGAAACAGACAGACAGACCGACAGACAGAGAGAAAACGAGAGAGAGAGAGAGAGAGAGAGAGAGAGAGAGAGAGAGAGAGAGAGAGAGAGAGAAAGAGAGAATAAGAGAGAAGGAAAGAGAGAGAGAGAGAGAGATAGAGAGAGAGAGGGGGGGATAGAGTCTTTTTTTTCTATCCGATTCATTGATTGAAATCTTATGGTAACGGTATTATAATGGCAATAACGTAGAAGAGCAGCCTGCGCATTATATTATGAACAAGAGAAAGACTCACGGGTGTCACAGAAGAGACGTGCAGGGATTTGAAGAACAAGAACGATGTGCGCACGACTTCCAGAGTATCGCTTCTTATACATGACAACCAGCGGACCAATCAGCGTAGAGAAGCCTCGAACACGAATGCCTTTTACCATTTCCCTGGATTATGCATGATCACCTTTTACAAGCAATGTACTCCCCCCCCCCTCTCTCTCTCTCTCTCTCTCTCTCTCTCTCTCTCTCTCTCTCTCTCTCTCTCTCTCTCTCTCTCTCTATCTATCTATCTATCTATCTATCTATCTATCTATCTATCTCACCTCTTACAAGCAATGCAACCCTCTATCTCCTCTCTCACTCTCTTTCTCTCTCTCTCTCTCTCTCTCTCTCTCTCTCTCTCTCTTTCTCTCTCTCTCCCTCTCTCTCTCTCTCTCTCTCAAAATATTTCTCAATTTATCTGTCCCCCAATAGCTCTTTTTCTAAATGTTTCTCTCTCTGTTTCTCTCTCTGTGTCTCTCTGTCTTAGACTATCGCTCTGTCTCTGTCTTTGTGTGTCTGCTTGTCTGTCTGTCTATCTATCTGTCTATCTGTTTGTCTCTCTGTGTGTCTCTCTATCTCCCTCACACACACACACACACACACACACACACACACACACACACACACACATATGCACACATACACGCACACAAACACACACAAACACACACACACACACACACACACACACACACACACACACACACACACACACACACACACATACACATACGCATAGGCATATACACACAATGGCACAATATATGTCACGCATCCTGGTAAAATCAGGCGCTCGTCAAAATAATGAAATTTAAAAAATTGGCATTTTTCTGACCATGGGGCAATCTTTTTCTAATTTTCTTTTCTTTTTTTTTGGGGGGGGAGGGGAGGTCTCACCACCTTTTACATCCTTTTAAAAACAAATGTATGTGGGGATTTGACTGAAAAACATTAATTAAACGCACAATTCTAACGATTTTCCGTTTCCAATGGCTCTCAAGTTATGGAAATTTCCTAACTTTGGCGGACATTTTCACGTTAATTTCACCTCTGAAACAAGGCAACCCTGATCTCCTTCAATCTCAAATATTTCGACTTCTATTCAACATAGATGGATATTTGTTTCACCCTAACGCAAGGAGAATGCCCAAAATTTGACGAGCGCCTGATTCCACCATGTCAAGACACACACACACACACACACACACACACACACACACACACACAACACACACACACACACACACACACACACACACACACACACACACACACACACACACAATATGTAATAGATAAATTGATATAAAATGTTTGTATATGTGTCAAATTGTGTTCATGCGTGTGCGTGTGTGTACGTGCCTATGTGTGTATGCGTGTGTATGTGTGTGTGCTTGTGTGTGTGTGTGTGTGTGTGTGTGTGTGTGTGTGTGTGTGTGTGTGTGTGTGTGTGACGACAAGGTGGAATAACAGGCGCTC
>NW_004797855.1:214100-216789 GCF_000002075.1 Aplysia californica | reverse complement strand
AAAAAAAAAAATTAAACAACTTTTTAAATGAATATTTCGCACAAAGTTTGTATTAGAAAGCTGTAGTTTGTAACAGATATAATTTATCCAAATGGAATTTGTTTGACGTAAAATTGATGAACAAAAAACTTGTTTTCGAAAAAGGAAATGGTTTCTGCAAAAACGACTTATAAACGCAAAATGCACCAATTTAAAATATCTTATAAGGAGAGTTATGAAAGTATTGGGGTTTTTCTTTTCTTCTTTTTCTTTTTAAAATCTAATCTTTTCATCCCTGTAACATCTAAACAATATTTCTTTTCTCTTAGAGATTAAAAACAAAATGTTTGTAAAATTCTGGAATTAACAAGAGCTCTATATGTCCTTATTTAGACTCTGCACATTTTAAAGCGTCGTTCGTAATGTTCAGTGGTGTCCAAACACAAGGATCCGCCCAAAAATGTGAGGCAGCGTGGTGGAATCAGGGTCTCGTCAATTTTTGGGCATATTGAGTTCTTGGTATCATCTTAAAACTTGTTCATTTGTCTTGCTTTCAATGAAAAAAATTGCACATCCATCTTCAATAGAAGTGGAGATATTTTGGATTTAAGGAGGTGGGGGTCACCTGGTTTCAGAGGTAAAATTAGCGAGAAAATGGCTGCCAAAGCTTGGTAAATTCCAAAGCTATAGAGTCCATGGAAACTGTAAATTTATATTTTTGTGCCTTTAATCACATTTTCGGTGAAATCCTCAAAGAAATGTGTTTGTAAATGGACATAAAAGGTGTTGAGCCAAAAAATAAAAATTTGATAAAAATTGCTAAGCAGGGAGAAAACAGATGTTTTCTTCGATTTCATTTTTTTACGAGATCCTAATTCCACCACACTGCCTCACAAATGAGTACGCAAAGCCACACACAGTGTAACCTTACAGTATGGAGTTGTTTCTAGGGACAGTATGGAGCGGGGTGAGGTTGCCCAAATAGACAGCACTTAATTTTGTAGAGTTTGCGTATCCTGAAAGGTGAACATGGGCTTGGCCAAGGAGCCAAATGTCATAGAATGAATAAATGTTCACGCTTTTCAATACAATAGAGGAATAATGAACAATTTGCCGTCCTTTGATCCATGTCAGCTTCGCTTACAGGAAAATGATACAGTCGTAGATGAAGATCTACCTTGAGAATGGAGACCGTTGAGATAATGGAAAGTCCTCACTGCAGACATTGTCTACGGACTGACGTCTCATGGAGCTCATCTACAGAATGCTGCACTCTGGTGACGTTTAAAGGAGTGCGAACAGTGTGTGTTTGACCTGAAGTGGTCATTTTGTCTGGGAATCTTTAGTTCTGATTCTCTACAGGCCCTAGCAGATGGACCATTTTCACCCTTGACAACAAAGGAGGCATTAAGGACACTTTAACATTATTTCCCCACCTTGTGCAAAACTTTCGAAATAAGATGGTGGTGAAGAAATGTTAAATACAAAACGCTCTCTGTTCTTGACTAATCTTAACCATGATCTCAAAAACTATCTGCAAACTTCTGTTGGCCTGTTGGACTACTGTAGCTTGCAATATTGCCCAATCGGATAACAATTTGACTGATTAGTAGCTATCGCCTTACAGTGGGGAAAGCAGAAAAAATAGCCTGAGAATAACAGAGAAGTACTTAATTTTAGTTTGTCAAACGTTAAACCTAACCGAACCAAAGAGACAAAAGATCATTAAGATATATTTCCAAAATATTCTTGAATGAACAATTTCTACATTGTCGATTTGGAACAAACGTTTAAAAGTTTGACAAACGTATACAGACTTTATGGAACAACATGTAGAAAGTAAAAGACCTACAGGGAGGCATGACCTGTTAATGAAAAAGTTCAACAAAAACAATTCTGAGTTGTTCAAGCAAAAAAAAAACATTTGCATTGGGTACCAAACAGGCAACGTAGAAGAGTGTGTATGGGTAGTTCACAAAAAAGCAAAGAGGCATCGAGGCAAGAGAAAGAAAAGAATAAAAAGATAGCCCTAGACACCAAAACAAAGGTAACATCAGACAGAGTGGGAGTGTCTGCATGGATCTTCCATGTGTCTTGTGTCCCATGTTCAAAGTCTTCACTTTGTACTATAATTTTACTGTCTACAATATGGCAACACATGACGCGAAATGTTTATGTCTAGCATGAGGGTGAAAGTGGATTAAATTCTGACGAATTTTTATTTTGCGTCGTAGACTACATATGATCCCTTGGCAAAACCTATAGTAGAATAATACTGTATAATGATGGGTGCTTTTACCAAAATAAAAACGTCCCACTCGCTAGCACCATCTCAGATCAAGCTGGTGAGTTCAACATCACAACTGAACAGAAATATCTCACAAAGGGGCACACCCAAATGGAGTTCGATAGTGTTCATACCGTCATTGAGCGATCCCTTGATAACACTCTTATAATACACGTACCTTCTGTTAATGTCTTTAGACTGTTGCGTCAAAGCCACCAGCCATATGAGGTCATTTACCCAGACTATACTTTCTGAGGAAAATAATAATATTCCTCACCACAATAATGTTCCACCATTCGACCCGAAAGAAGACGGACGCAAAAGTGGTAGACATACGAGCACTCTGCTATTCTTCACAAGGAGCAATTCAGTACAATAAGCTCGTTTAATCTGGCAACCACATGCCACCAAGCGCCACGAGAA
>NW_004797855.1:212436-213799 GCF_000002075.1 Aplysia californica | reverse complement strand
GTGTGTGTGTGTGTGTGTGTGTGTGTGTGTGTGTGTGTGTGTGTGTGTGTGCGTGCGCGTGTTTGAAATAACTAATATATTTGAGAAGGGAGAAAGGAAGGAAGGAAGGGGAGAGGAGGGAGGAAGGGGGGAGGAGGGAAGAAAGGGGGAAAGGGGAAAAGAGGAGAAGGGTAAAGGAGAGAAAAAGGGGAGGAAGTGAAAGGGGAATGAAGGGAGGAAGGAGGGTGGATGGAGGAAGAGGAGGGGGAACGGAGGAAGGAAGGGGGGATTTAGTTTAGTAAGGGGGAAAGGAGGAAGAAAGTGGAGAAGGAGTGAGTGGAGGGGAAAGGAGGGAGGAAGGGGAGGTGGAAGGCGAGAGGAAGGGGAGGGGAAAAGGAGGGAGGAAAGGGGGGGGGTAAAGGAATGAACAGAATTACGTTTACTGTGGTGTGTGTATCTCTGTGTGTGTGTGTGTGTGTGTGTGTGTGTGTGTGTGTGTGTGTGTGTGTGTGTGTGTGTGTGTGTATGTGTATGTGTCAGTGAATGTGAATGTGTATACGTATATTTATATAATATTTTATTCACAAACCGGCTTCGTGAACAATTTTTGAAATTTTTTAATGTATTTTCTTGATGAATTATAAACAGCATGTGATTTTTCGAGAAATTTTTTTTTTAAAATTAATTAAAGGTTTTAATTGAAAACTTCCAAAGCACGCATCTGCAGCAGGGTAAAAAAAAGAAAAAGAAATAATGGTCGATGCCAAACCAACCATGAACGTTGCCGTTTCGCTTACGCAAGGTCGTCATGTCACGTTGTGTTGAAACGTGCCATCGAACACCGACTGGGGCTCTCATGGTCGAGAGGTTACTTTGTGGGCCTCTCAATCAATAGGTCCCACGCTCGAATCTGGAAAGCGACGTAAAATTTTCTTCTCGAAAATGTTCCTCTTCCACCTCCTTTCCTGCTTTCTTACAATGTTCTGTCGTCTGTTTTCGTCTCCACTTTCTGCCCCCACTCCTTCACCATCATTGCTTCCTCTTCTGGGCTCCTGACTCAGATCTTTCTGCAGTCTTTCTACTGCTACTCCTTGGCTTCTTCTTACTGCTGTCTTTCAGCCACGCCCTTTATGTTAGAGTAGGTAAGATCTATCACCTAGCTTTCTCGGATAAGGGCAAACAATCTCGGAGGTCCCGTGTGCAAGTTGCGCACTTTAAAAATTCCTTGGTGATCCAAAATCGATAAGAGTCGGCTTCTGCCGTCACCTGGTCAAAATTCAAAATTTCCTATCAACTGAAAATGCTTAATGTGTCCCATGTGCTCATATGACCTTATGCAATTTCTTCTTCTTCTTCTTCTTCTTCTTCTTCTTCTTCTTCTTCT
>NW_004797855.1:201595-212140 GCF_000002075.1 Aplysia californica | reverse complement strand
TTCTTCTTCTTCTTCTTCTTCTTCTTCTTCTTCTTCTTCTTCTTCTTCTTCTTTGCAAAATTCGGTGTTTCGGTAATGGGTATAATAAATATATTGTGACTGAGAGATTCACTCATCAATTATCAATTTAATATTATCTGGATCTGGTAATATAATGCCACAGGTGAAATTAAGCGATGGGGTTGGTGCGTTGTAGGGATTGTATTTTCGACTGGGATACGAAGGTTTGGAAATAACCTCTTCCAGGTCATCAAAGATTGTTAAGAAAATGCCAAGAACAAGTCAACGAAAGGAAAAGACAACAAGCTCCTGGAATCTGAACTCGCAATCTTTGTCAAGTTTGTTGACCAGATCAGCCCCGCTAATGATGTTGGTTTTATTTCGTAGAGGTAATACGTGTCGTTTACAAATATTACTTTTTAAAACCTTTTTGTTTTGGCATAAATCTAATACGGGGTGCCCACTAAGGCTGGGATCGGTCGATCGGGCCGATCGCCCGACTCGATCGCCTCAAAACCAACGTGTTGGTTTTCAGTTTCAGGCAATCGAGTCGGGCGACCGACCCGATCCAGCCGTAGTAGGCACCCCGTATAACGGGTACACGATGGATCCTTTATCTCGAGGAAGAAGCCCGGCGAATTTGAGTCATTTATAGATTTAATGGCATTCTGTGTGGTTTCTTTACGCCCACTTTTCAACCAAACTTGTTCATCCACGTTGCGGCAATCATCATAATCACCCTCTACAAAAACATCACATTGATCCCTACAGAACCGGAAAAGAAATCTGGCTTTACCAGATTGGGCCGGCTCTATTTCTGTATACTTTGACGTGTAGAGTCTGCACACGTCAGTAAGGCTTGGGAAAAGAAACACAAGACAGAGTTTAGTCTAGCTGATCCTGAGGTAGTGTGGAGGTAGGCGTGACAGCCTGTTGATGAAAAGATCAACACAGAAAGCCCTGTCATCTTGGCCAGATATGTTGAATGGCCCTGGAAGCTGCTCCTGTGGTGACTCCAAGAATCAAGGCGTTCTTTTTTCTCTACAGTACGAGATTCAACTTGCTGTGCATCATTTCACGTTCTACAATCGTGTAACAAGTGACGTGACAGGCTACGTCTGACATAATGGAGAAAGTACCCTCGTGACGAACGAAAGGGAAGCGTGGCTACCAAAAATATATCTTATACAGTGATGAATGTACCATTACAAACATTCCATTTTGGCAATGATGTCCCTTCATTCTTCTGCTAGGAACGGTGTTGAGACTGAACAAAAGATTTTAGGAAAGGGACATCCTGCAAATAGAAGGGGACTTCCGAACTCAGTTGTATCGAATAAAGGTTGAAGAACTCTCCTACCTATATGCCAACTCAGAAAGTCGATAAAATACAATTAGAATGCTCAAAGCCCTTTCATACCAAGTGAAATCTCTGCATCACCAATTCTTTCAGAATTACACACAAATTTCCAACCAGGCACTTCATGTCTTGGCAGAAAAGTCGGAGACTTCGGTGACGGGCCTGAGGTGTATCCTTATGAGCCTTGAGGTGAGCCCCGCCAAATCCTTACAAGCTTTCGAAAGCAACCAAATAGGAAGCCGATGGACCTGGCACCTTTCTACAAATACTCCAGGAAAATAAGAAAGGCGAAATGCCTCTCTGAGAGAGATGATACCAGTTGATTACCATCCATTTTATGACGCCCTGTCAACTTAACAGCACCGAACAATACTATCAAGAAATTAAAGATTCAAAATCTTTGAATGCAGAAGTGTTTTTGTCTCTTTTACTAATACTGTTCCATTTATTAGTTTATCGGGATTCAAGCATGAGAAATGATGAATATTAAACCCTCAGGAAGAAATGAAGCCTGCCAAGGCGCAATCAAATTATACTGGGTTCAGCAGTTTCGCTATCAAACACCAGACGATAAGAGGCCAAGTGGCGAAATTTTCAATCCTTCCATGACTCAGCCCGTAATCGAGCCCATAACCTATATGTCCAGACTAGAATCTTGAAGCCAACATGAGCCATACCAAGGCCCTGCTTTAAGGGGATCGCAAACAAAATTGGCGGTTTCTCGTGTTACTTCTTTTCCATATTTCAAACGGTCATGTAGCGGCTTTTTAACAACTTTAGTTTGGGTTGGATTGTGGTTTTGATTCGTGGTTTCAATAATGATGATAATTAACAGCATTTATGCTGCCCATTTCCATTTTCTAAAAATGCCCAATGTGCATTACATCAAAAAGATATCACATCTTAAAAATCAATCAACATGTGTGTACATAAAACGCAGTATCATATATATATATATATATATATATATATATATATATATATATATATATATATATATATATATATATAATATAATATATATGTATAAAATTTTATATGAAAAAAAGTCTCGCCCTGAGCTTGGCAATGCGTTCACCAAAAAAGTATACAACAACTGCAAATTCAATGTCACTGTTAAACTGAAATTGAATAACTAGAGAAACATTCATTAAAACATTCGTTCTCTATGAACAGAAAACATCTCCTATCTCTCTCTTTTGTTTTGTTTTTGTTTTTTTGTAAAGTGTTTTACGGCGCTCGCAACTGCATAGGTCATATGAGCGCGCGGGACACACCTAATATTTTCAGTTGGTAGGAAATTTTGAATTTTGCCCGGGTGGCGGCCGAAGCCTACTCTTATCGATTTTACACCACCAAGGGATCTTTAACGTGCGCAACTTGCACACGGGCCCTTCGAGATTTTTCGCCCTTGTCCGAGAAGGCTAGGTGTAGATCTTTCCTACCAGAAGATCAGGGGTGTGGTAGAAAGACAGCAGTAAGGAGGAGCTAAGGAGTAGCAGTAGAAAGGCTGCAGAAAGAGTCAGGAGCCTAGAGGAGGGGGCAAAGGAGGTGAGGGGGCGGGGGCAGAAAGTGGAAATGAAAGCAGACAACAGAACATTGCTAGAGAGCAGGAAAGGAGGTGAAAGGAGACAATTTTAGAGAAGAACATTTTTCGGTCGCTACCCGGATTCGAACCCGGGACCTTTGAATGAGAGGCAAACACCTTAACCTCTAGGCCACGAGAGCCCCCGATCTCTCTCTCTCTCTCTCTCTCTCTCTCTCTCTCTCTCTCTCTCTCTCTCTCTCTCTCTCTCTCTCTCTCTCTCTCTCTCTCTCTCTCTCTCTCTCTCTCTCTCTCTCTCTCTTTTTTTTTTTTTTATTCTCACACGCTCTTTCTTCAGTCTCACAGTTTGGCTTACATATGCATATATAAAAGTTCATCATTAGGACAGGTATGTTTTCGTGAATAAGAAATGCTGAGACAGTTTTTTGAAAATGTAAATTGTAGGGGCACATCTTCTATTATCTATTTGTGGTGTATTTTATATGGGAGTTTGTTCCATGCCTGAGAACCAAAGAACAAAATGGAACGCTCGCCGTATGTTATGTAATTTTGTTTTGGAGTTTTAAGAATTACATTATCAGAGACTGATGTAATGCCTCTCGGTGGATGATATAACTCCAGAATTTTTTTAGATAAAAGGGTGCTGTATCATTTATACATTTAAAACAGAAAACGACAGTTTTGTATTTCATACTTTCTTTTAGTGTCATCCAGTGTAGTTCTTTCAGAATTGGTGTTAGGTGCGCTGATTTCTTTTGTTTCATTATCAATTTTGCTGCTTGATTTTGGAGTACTTGTAACTTTGATAGTTTTTCGGCTGTCAAACCGGATAAAACAGCATTACAGTTATTTTGATAAAAATCAGTGTTGTTTCGAATGTCTTGGCTGTTGCTTTAGTTAAATATTTTCTTACACTGCCAATGTTCTGAAGCTGAAAATAGATACTTATGCCGAGCTTGCTAATTTGAGAGGACACAGACATATCATAATCCAACTGAACCCTAAATTTTTAAAACTACCTTTTGAGCGAATGATATGGTTACTGATAATTAATTTGTAGTTCTGGGAGATTTCTAATGGCTTTTGTATTTCCACTCAACAATATTTCCGTCTTGTCATCATTTAGTTTCAAATATTACTGGTCATCATTTTTAAAATTCCCCGAATACATTGCTAAGTGGAGTTGGCTAAAAGTGATATTTGATCAAAATCAGTATACTTATAGATCTGAGTGTTATTGATATAAAGATGGTAATTCATGCCATATTGTCTTAAAATATGTTGAGTATACATTTTAAACAAGACAGATCTAAAAACAGACCATTGAGTAACACCAAATCTAAGCAAAACTTTATCAGAACATGTGCTTGCAGCCACTACTGCTAGTGTTCGATCTTTAAAACATGACTCAAACCATCGCAGGACACCAAAAAAAGTCTTACGTCTCTCGAGGAAAATATCATGATCAATGGTATTGAATGCAGCCGAAAGGTCCAAAAGAGTAAGAAGACACACTTTTCTTTCATCAATGTATTTTAAAATGTCAGTACAGACCTTACTATCTTGGTATTATGGTGTGCTATGTATGCTGACTGATAAACGTCGTTAAGATTATTTGCTTTAATATACTGTAAGAGTCTTTTAGACACAAATGTTTCCAGAATGTTGGAAAAGAATGATAGATTTGAAACTGGTCTAAAAATGTTTAAGTCGTTTTCATCAAGTCCAGTTGTTGTTTTTTTCAACAGGGGTCAAACTTGTCTTGTTTTAAACAATTTGATACTGTGCATGTGAGGAGAAAATCATTTACTAGTTGTGTGATATGTGTAAGAAGCTCATGTATACATTTCATTTAAAGGCTAGTGTGCATGGGGTCTAAGGGGCAAGTTTTGATGGACTATCTATCTAATATAATATTTTTGATTTCTTCTTTCCTTGCTAGTGTAAAATAGTCGATGACTAGCCCAATAAACTGAAGGCAATTGTGGCAATGCTCACCTTTTATTGAGCCCTTGCCTTATGAAGGTGATTTTTTTTTTTAAGTCTGAAAAGCTACGACTGAGTTCTCTATATGTGCCACTGGATAATACAACACTACTTTGGTTGCCAAGCAGTTGACTACAGACATCAAAATGTTGTTTACAAGTTTTAAAATTTTCAAATTTCGACAAAAAGAAAGTACGCTTGGTAATCATTGTAGTAACAGAATTTTTCTTAAATATGAATATTCCCTTACGCACTTTACGTCGTTATTCCGCTTGTCTTTTTTTCTGTTTTGTTGTTGTGGGTTTTTTTTGCAGCCTTTATTTCTAGATTAAACCACTTTCCAACACATAAAGATTATGTCATCAACATTTATGCCAGACAATTGATGACTTGACGCACTGGAATAGCTGGCGTAGTATAGCGCCTACATGTCACTTGGTCGACGGCTTCTCCTGGCGCTTAACACGTAATGTCATATATCGGGCGAGAGGGCGTCTAGAATACCAGTTTTAAAAGTCTCCAGTAGTAATCGACCGGCGACACAATTCAAACCCACACCTCACGGTAATCAGGCTTGCACTAACCAATTGTAAGGCTTAATTCACTGGAAAAGGGCCAACCAAAGCTCTGAACTCGTATTGTTAGAACAGAATGTACGAATCGACCTGGTAAATATTTTTGAATTAGTTTTAGTAGAGGTTTTACGGCGCTCGCAACTGCATAAGGTCATATGAGCGCCAGAAGATTAGAGGTGTTACAAGAGAGTAACAAATATAAAAAAAGAAGGAAGATGGATAAGGACGATAGATTTTTTATAGGAAAGAAGAAGCAAACCACACCAGAGCACCCACCAACCATCCACGATAAATATTTGAGCCCATTTAGAACAAGTCAGATCAGAGATTCGTTTGGGGCTCTCGTGGTCTAGAGGTTACGGTGTTCGCCTATCATTCAATAAGACATGAGTTCAAAATTTGACAACAACACAAAAATTTCTCTTTTCACACCCTTTCCTGCCCTCTAAACATGTTCTGTTGTCTGCTTTCCTCTCCACTTTCCGCCCCCCCCCCCCTTTCCTCTTTGTCCCCTCCTCTGGGGTCCTGACTCGTTTTGCAGCTTTCTACTTCTACTCCTTGGCTCCTTCTTAATGCTATCTTTCAGCCACTCCCCTGATCTTATGGTAGATAAGATATACACCAGGCCAGCCTTTTCGGAGAAGGATGAAAAATCTCGGAGGTCGAGTGTGCAATTTGTGCACATTAAAGATTTCTAGGAGGTCCTAAAATCGATAAGAGTAGGCTTCAGCCGCCATCCGGGCAAATTTCAAAATTTCCTACCAAACTGAAAAATGTTTAATGTGTCCTGTACGCTCATATGACCTTATGCAGTTTCGAGAGATGTCAAACACTTGCTTAATACAAAAAAAGAGGTTCGTAACAATATGAGTAAAATATCATAGCTCGCCGTCGCCCCTGCACATCTATACCCTTAGCAAACAGTTATAAAACTGACGTTTGTAACATTTTCTGGGGGGGAGGTGTTTTAAGGCGCTCGCAACTGCATAAGCTCATATGAGCGCGCGGGACTTATTAAGCATTTTCAGTTGGTAGGAGACTTTATACTTTTGCCCAGGTGGCGGCCGAAGCCTACTCTTATCGATTTTGGACCTCCAAGGAATCTTTCAGGTGCGTAACTTGCACAGGGTACCTCCGAGATTTTTCGCCCTTGTACGAAAAGACTGTGTGTCGGTATTTCCCACCATAAGATCATGGGTGTGGCTGAAAGACAGCAGTAAGAAGGAGCCAAGGAGGCTGCAGAACGAGTTAGGCGCCTAGAGGTGGGGACAAAGGGGGTGACGGGGTGGGGGGGGCAGGGCAGAAAGTGGATACGAAAGCAGACGACAGAGTGTTGCTCGAGAGCAGGAAAGGATGTGAAAGGAGAAAATTTTAGAGGAGAAAATGTTCCGTCACTATCTGGATTCAAACTGGCGACCTAATGAATGAGAGGCGAACACCTTAACCTGTAGGCCACGAGACCCCCGTTCGTTACAGTTAAAATGAAACATGTAGTAACCTGTTCTAACATTTAAAACTTAACTTTTCGTACAATTAATTTATGCATGCCATCCGTTTTAACACTAATCAGATTTTTATCTCTCCTGTAAAGTTTGCCTTTCCGCATGTAGCCGTGCTGAGAATTGTTGTGAATACAACCAACTTGTTTTTCGCGCGCTCCTATAACCTTATGCAGTTGCAAGCCGCGAAAACTATTCTAAAAAATCCACACACACAAATCAAGTGGCTCTGTCATCTGATGAGAATTTCACCAAATCAGCCAGCTGCACGAGCTTACAACTCAAAAGAGTCAGGAGTCAAGGGCAGGGGCCCACAAAACTTGGCTGGATGGCGCGATAGAGGTCCTGGAAAAGAACAACATATCAACAACAGAACCCACTGAACTACTAGCCCTTGGCCTAAAATTGTGCCTCCCTCGGTATCCAACGACACAAGAGGAAGGATAAAGTAAAGTAATGTAAAGTCAAGTCAAGTCAAGTCAAGTACAACCATGATGTGTCTTTGGGAAGTAGAGATGTTAGGTTTTGGCAAACTGGAAAGCTTTCCCGGACCTACGTTATTGCTCCTTCAATCCACATTTCCCTGAGTGTTCTTTTCACTTTTTTACTATGTGTTCTTGTGATATAAACTTTTAGGGACAACTGGTAGAAAGGCGCATGAATCAAATGTCCAAACTATTTGACTTTTTAATTTATTTTCCAAAACATCTGCAGTAGAAATGGTGTCGTGATGTCCACTATTTCTCTTATTTCTGAGTTACAGACCCTGTACTTTCTTGTTTTGTTTACAATCTTCTCGGGGCCTTTCATTCTGCGCACTACAACTTTGCTTCCAAGGAAACTGGTAAGGGTCCAGATCTTGTACATAGTGTAAAAGTTGGAACAAAGATAGTGCTAACTAGTATGGCCTTGGTTTCAGTTGGTATGCTTGGTTTGGTCAAGAGTGGTGCTAGCTAGTACGGTAGTTGACATTGTTTGCTTGGTTTAAATTCTCGCCTCGGTCTCTATCTTTAGTGGAGATGTTCCCAGTAAACTTGAACTCATAAACTTTTTTGAGTTGTTGACCATTGGCGATTAAGCCGAGGTTGGTTGTTGTTTTGCTGATTTTTAAAACCTCTGTCATGCTTGTGTTTATCATCATGTCATATATCTCACAAGCCTCTTTTAATCTTTTACATGTTCTTGGGGCTGACTTGTGTTGCCGTGCATCATGGTTTGACCGTCTGCAAAATATCGCTTGTTCAGTTTGTTTTCTTTCTTTGCGCTCCCCTGCTGCTAGATCCCAGGAGTAGTCGATAGAGGTGGGCAAAATCCGGATAAATATCCGGATAATAGGATAATCCTCAATAAGACATTATCCGAATTCAGACTCTTAACTCTCTTTTTTCTTGACCCGTATGCCCAAGTGGGTGCACCCATTTGTTGAAATGATGCTACCCGCTTGTCGAAGAGGTTCAAACCTTATTTGCCGAAGCGCTTCATATCATATTATTTGCCAAAGAGGTGCATTAAGATAGTATCCGGATTTTGCTAAAGCGACTCATTGGCCAGCCCTAGTAGTCGACTGCAGGCAACTTGCCTTTACGTAAGCGACCCTTGTTCCTACTTAGTAGGGACCCTTGCACTCAAGCAGCCACGTACCGATTTTTAAGATACTTTTTCAGTTTCGGTAGGAACTAATTTTTATCTTTCAGTTCATTTGGGTGTGTACATAATGTGAAACTGCAGAGACAAGAGCAAACGAACAACGTGCAGGTATCATCTTGCTTAAGGTGGTAGTAGTCGCCTTTACTCTTTTCTGTCTAATTTTTGCTAAAGACTTTGAGACTTCGTCAGGTCGGTCCAGCCTATGGCATTGCGTTCGTTTCGGCGTTCTCTCTCTCTCTCTCTCTCTCTCTCTCTCTCTCTCTCTCTCTCTCTCTCTTTCTCTCTCTCTCCATCTGTCTCTCTCCTATGTATTGCCAAGTCAAATGTTTTAAAGTGTGGATGTAATGGCCAAAGGCCTTTCAAATCAATAAAAAGTCTTGAAAATCTCCCTCTTTTTTATCTTTCTCTCTCTTTCTCTCTCTCTCTCTGGCTCTCTCTCTCTCTCTCTCTCTCTCCCTCTCCCTCTCTCTCTCTCTCTCTTTCTCTCTCTCTCTCTCTCCATCTCTCTCTCTAGTTATGTATCTATCTATATTATCTTCCTTTCTTTCTCTCTTTCTCTCTCCATCCACGTCTGTCTCTCTGTATCTTTGTATCTCTGTCTATCCGTCTGTCTGTCTGTCTGTTTGTCTGTTTGTCTGTCTGTCTCTCTCTCTCTCTTTCTTTCTCTCTCTCTCTCTCTCTCTCTCTCTCTCTCTCTCTCTCTTTCTCTTTCTGTCTCTCAAATAAACACAAATTTACTCCATGTGAGCGTATGTGCTCATTTGTGTGTATGTTTATGAGTGAGTGAATGTGAGTGTGTATATAGGTGTATGTATGTGTGTGTGCGTGTGTGTGTGTGTGTGTGTGTGTGTGTGTGTGTGTGTGTGTGTGTGTGTGCTTGTGCACATGTGTGCATGAATGTGGGTGTATTTGTATGTGTGTGCACATGTATGCACGTGTGTGTGTGTGTGTGCTTGTGTGCGTTTGTGTGTGCTACATGTGTACATTTTTGGTCGAATTTAGCCACTTGTCAGTTTATGTCTTTATCTGTAGGGGTTTTCCGGGGAAAATTGTATCAGTTATACTTAGAATAATTAACATTGCTTTTATTAAACTTAGTTTTAGATACTCTGTTCTACACTAATTATAAGCAGATCCTTTGGAGTGATGATTAACTTGAGGTGGGACCAGAAATGGAGTAATAGCAAACTTTTGTAATTTGTAGAAGCAACTTTTTAAGTATGTTATTTAAGAATAATGTACAAGTCGCATTGAAGTGACTCGAAAAATGCTTCAGTAAGGATTGCACATAGAAGACGTCTTTTTTTTTAGGTTAACAAATCATAACCCTCTTGCACTGAAAGAATATGAAAATGATAACCAGGTGATATGATATTAACATGGTTGTCTAAAAAAGAAAAGCTTCAAGTTGGTCTTTCATTTCTGCGAAAATAACAAGGTAAAAATCGGCAAATAATAAATGTGGGCCAAAAGCTAGTGCAAGTTAAAAGCATCTTATTTACTTTATGCAGTTTAATCTGCGCATGACTTCAAACCAAAAAAATTAAGCGATTAATTAGCTGCTTGCACTGTATGCTTCACAAAAAGCCGAGAATATTTGTGAGATTCAAGACTTTGGATTACCGTCCGTGTATAGAGGCAAATAGCTCAAACCTCGGGCGTTGGCTGGAAGTGGTATTCATCGTGTCTGTTCTTCCAGCAAATGTCACGAGTGACTGCTTCATTTTCACGCATAGGGTCGTGTGTGCTACTGGGGGAGGGTGGGTGAGGGTCGTGAACTGCAGAATTTGCTGACTGCGTCCCTGAGTCAGCAAGAACATTACATTTTGGATTTAATGTCCTTCCCCACCCCACCCCACCCATATATACACACAAACAAACACACATGCACACACACACACAGATTCATAAACACACACACACACACACACA
>NW_004797855.1:193059-201495 GCF_000002075.1 Aplysia californica | reverse complement strand
ACACACACACATACACACACACATACACACACGCGCGTGCGCACGCGCGCGCGCAAATACATACACGCACGCACGCACGCACACACACACACACACACACACACACACACACACACACACACACATACACACACAAACACACACTTCTTGTTTGTTTTAGTTGAGGGTTTACGGCGTTCGCAGCTGCATAAGGTCATATGAACGCCAAGGGGTGGATGTCAACAGAAAAGTACATTAAGGGAATCAGGCTTACTCTCACCTCTCTAGCTTCAACAGCACAAAGTCTGCTTCGACTATCAAGGCACACCGGAAATAGCGGGGCACAAGAGTGTGACAAACATACAAAAGAAGTAGAGGAAAAAGGACGATAGCAAGGATTAGGAAAGAAAAAGCAGCAGTTCCCGTTGCAGTTCAGGCACAGTTATGAGCATAACACTGATGAATCAGCCCATTTATAAGTACATTTCTACTGTGCATAAGAACATGGTTACTGTCCCCCCTTTTCGAGTGGCCTAAAAACGCTTCAGTCAGTAGCACCGCCCCGTAGTGGGAGGGGGGGGCGGTGTGACACACTTCTATGTGAGTTGGCATTAACACGTGGGAAATAACGACGACAGAATATACAGGCGAAGCCATCCACCTTCACATATAAAGGGCCGTCAAAACTCCCCATTCGAACATCTTCAAATCTTTTGAGACTTTTCACCAGAACAAGATACTTTTATGATGTAGATATTACTACGCTCCTATAGACACAATCCCGATCATTAAGGAGGCATGCTTCGATCCCACCTGTCGGGACCAACCTAGGCTGAGAAGTATACAATATCCCGGCAGAAGGACTGAGATATTCAATAAGTTTTCCCCATATGGGAGTCAAACAAGGCTAGCCTGTGTGCGACGGCAAACTACCTAACTGATATACTACATGTACAGACGCTGGCAGGAACAAAAGAAGAATTACACTGATGATGCGGTGCGTATATGATGTAATAAAAGATAAAGAAAAAAACAAGACCTTCTCCAAGACTGCAGATTTTGAAAGATTGACCAGCCGTACAAGCTCTCATCAATGTTTTACTTTTCCCTGGATACCTGGAGGTCGTCTCTGAATCAAAGGTTGACGTGTACTGGCCTTCCATCCTCCATCCTTCACGGCCGCGAGCTGCCGCTGCCTAGACGGTCAAAGAACGTATTGTATAAGAACGTATAGGCCGCTGCACATTCTATTCTGGTCAGTTCATGTTCTTATGTTGTCCATCCATGTTATTCTTTGTCTTCCCCTGGCTCTCCTGCCCAACATCTTTCCTTCAAACACCTCTTTCCCAATAGTCTCGTGTCGTTTTAATAGGCCAAAGTGTTGTATTTCTACATTTTATTTTATTTCATTCAGCAGGTTTTGTCTTGTGTGTAGAATCTAATACACCTCATTGTTTTTCTTTTTTGTTTTCCAACTTATTCTGGCCTTTCTATGATAGCACCATGTCTCAGTCACATTTATTTTATTGTCGTATTTCTCTGTCAAAGTCCAGGGCTCTGCGCCATATAGGAATATGGGGAATATGTAGCATTCCAGCATTTTCTTTCTTAACGTGAGAGACAGTTGCCTGGATTTAAATAGTTTCTACATTTGGCTGAATCTTGTTTTGCATTTGCTGTTCTCATGTTTGTTTCTTTCACATATCAGTAATTTCCACCCGGTGTACATTCAGTTTGACCAGTGTAAAATCAATTCACCAACAAACGTTATAATACTGCCACCCATGTTATAACTCGGAATTTCTGTACAGAATAAAAGTTGTGAAAAGGGGGGGAAGGGGGTGGAACATTGCATAACTGACCATAGCACTCGTTGAGATCAGAATTTCATTTATTGACACGCATTAAACGAGTAGCTTCTAAGAAAGCAAGAAAAGACAGCAGATATATAGAAAATATTCGCACCATCTGTAGTGAAGCTACAGAACACACAGTACTAGTGCTACAAACGAGAGAGAGAGAGGGGGGGTGGGAGAGAGAGAGAGAGAGAGAGAGAGAGAGAGAGAGAGAGAAAGAAAGAGAGAGAGAGAGAGAGAAAGAGAGAGAGAGAAAGAGAGAGAGAGAGAAAGAGAGAGAGAGAGAGAAAGAAAGAGAGAGAGAAAGAGAAACAGAAAGAGAGAGAGAGAGAGAGAGAGAGAGAGAGAGAGAGAGAGAGAGAGAGAGAGAGAGAGAGAAAGTTTATGAAGTGGAGGTGTTTCAGCTTGCAATATTTCTTATCTCTTGTGCTTTCTGTATGCATGCATGAGTGAACACGAACTTTGTAACACACCTGCCATTGTAAACAAACAAGACAAATTTCTCCATACGAGGTGAATTAAGATTGTCATCGTCATTTAAATGACGGCCCAAAGCCGGTAAAACACAACAAATGAGAGTATTCGAGGCCACACTCAAAATAACATGAATTAATTTTTTTCCAGAAATGAATAGCACCGAATCGTGACTGCCTGTTGGCACAACTTTATGCGTCTGTAACAAGAGGTTGGCATAGGATCTCGATGCAACACTCATGTTACCTTGTGTTCGGTTAGGGCAACCCCCCACCCCCCCCCCCCCCCCACCCCGAAAAAAAAGCCCCACCTCTCCTTACAAGCCACCAGACGTCACGGAGAATTGGCACAATATCGACGAAGTTGGATGAGAGAGGGGTTTGGGGAAGGGGAAGACGGGTTGGGTTAAGAAATGGGACGAAAGCTAGGCGATCATAAATTATATGACCGTCTAGGACGAAAGCAATGAAGGGGTTAAAGCCCTGCATGTACTATCCACGTATGCGGGCTACAAATTTAAAGCTCAATGCATTCTGCATTATAGGACACAACATGGGGGCTCTCGTGGCCTAGAGGTTAGGAGGGGGGGGGCTACACCCCAAAAGTCAAGATTCGGCTCAAAATTATGGAATTTGAGTTGTAGGCATTTTTAGCTTCCTCAACTATTTCATCGCATAAGAACCCCCAAAAAACGTATTTTTTCACATACCGGGCATGTTTGTCACCATCATTTCCTTACAAAGTCAATATCTTCTTTTTCTTTTTCGGCCATTTTCTCGAAACGCGACTTTCCTCTATACTTTTTTGAATAACTCCACCATTTTTCATCCAATCTTCACGAAATTTTCGGAGAATGAAAAAAAGATGTAATACTAAACATCTATATGTTGGATTTTTGATATATGGAATAGATTTTTGTTTGGTGGTGTCTTGGGTGTGGATTTTCACGGATTTTTTGCAAACTTGAATGCTACTTCAGAAAAAAATTCATAATTGTTTTTTTACATTTGTTTAGGAAAAACGCAACAAAAAAGACTTTTAGATCTAATGTTTGTTAACCCAAATGTAAAAAACCAATCAATTTCCATGAACAATAAGTGCGGTATTCATTACGTAAGACATGTCAACAAAATCCAATATGGCTGCCGTATCCATGGCAACGAAACTTTTTTCTCAAATTTGATTGTGGATTTTAAGACTCCTTACTATGCTTGTTATATGTGTGAAATTTGATAAAATTTGGTCCAGTAATAAACGAGATAGCCTTCAGGTGTAGCCCCCCCCCCCCCCCCTTAAGGTGTTCTCCTCTCATTCAAAGGTCCCGTGTTCGAATCCGAGTAGCGATGGAAAAAAGTTGTTCTCTAAATTTGTCTTCTTTCACCTCTCTTTCCGATTCTCCAACATTATTCTGCCGTCTGCCTTTGTCTCCACTTTCTGCCCCCGAACCCTCCACCTCTTTTGCCCCCTCCTCTGGGCTCTTGACTCTTTCTGCAGCCTATCTTCTGACTGCTGTCTTTCAGTCACACCCCTGATCTTCTGGTAGGAAAGATTTACACCTAGCCTTCTCGGACAAGAGCTAAAAATCTCGGAGGTCTCGTGTGCAAGGTGCGCACGATAAAGATCCCTTGGTGGTCTAAAATAGATAAGAGTAGGCTTCGGCGTCACCCTCGCAAAATTCAAAATTTCCTACCAACTGAAAATGTTTAATGTGTCCCTCGCGCCCATATGACCTTTTGCAGTTGCGAGCGCCGTAAAACACTTGCCAAAAAAAGGACACATCATTATCTCATCTATGTTAAGAGACGTCCGGGCTATGGTCATTCAAAACTGACCTTTAAAAAATCAGGCTTAGAAAAATTGTGAAAAATCAAAGAAACGTAAACGTCTGTTCGCACCTGTATTTAGGTGCATCAACATAAGCAGAATGAACATGTATTGAATATCAGATTGAAAAGAGAATACTATTGCCTCTACAATGAACAACATCTTCTGAAGATATTTTTAATCAGATTGCTAAACAGAGTAGTCACAAATGCCAGCATGGGTGCGTAGTGCAATGCTTTAACACGATGTTTAGGTAAGTACATCATTAAGTTGCTTTTGGACATCATCTGACTCTGACACAGTAAAAATACACGTACGTTACGTGTGCGGTCACTCTAAGCACACAGAGAAGACGTGAGCTCTGAGTCGCCGTAGAATGAAGGGGTTGACAGCCCCTCAAAATAAATGTTTTATTTCAAAAGGCTCGCTCTGTTACATCATGTTTTTCAACTGATATGCCTTTAGTTGCAGGGCAGGCGAAGCAAACACCTTACTCGAGATTGGGGAAGCTCAGATTAGTCCCC
Organism: Aplysia californica; assembly: GCF_000002075.1. Lineage (NCBI taxonomy): Eukaryota > Metazoa > Mollusca > Gastropoda > Aplysiida > Aplysiidae > Aplysia > Aplysia californica. Next base: position 196,838 of record NW_004797855.1, on the reverse strand, counting down.
AGAGCACTTTAATTACCGGGCAGTTTTATAAACGTACAACGGCTTTATATTGAAATTCTCTTCCATGCAAGTATAAAAATAATGTTGCGCGATTCAGTAAAGAGTCCGCCTAGGTTAGGCAAAGTAGCTTATATGGCATCTGAACAACAAGGTTATATGACTGGCTGCTCCAGAAATGTGAATGCAGACGGATGTAGTGTTGATGCATTGTCGGCAATTGCTTTTCAAGCGGGGAGGCATGACTTGATAAAAACAATAATAATAATAAAAGAAAACAGTAATCATGCTGACGTATTCGCGCTATGACAAATGTGCTGGCAAACCATCGGGCGCAACAAGAAGGGGGGGGGGGCATCTTATTCATACATCAGGAGAAGGCTTTTGACAGTAAACCGTGAAAACCGTGGAAAAAGGCAATATTAATAAATAGATAGCATGTGTATAGCGCAAATTCCCGCTCAACAGAAAGCTCTATTCTCTATTTGAGCTCTATACACCACCAGCAGAAGCTCAGTAAGAACAAAAGAAGGCAATACAAACTGGTTCAAAGTAAGATCAAGAGAACGACAGGAATGTGTTTTCTCTCCTCCCCCTCCCCCCTCCTGCTTTTTATAACATAATAATATATGGACATAGTTAAGCAAGACAAACGCCAAGAAGGTCTAAACGAACGTCTGTTTGCAGACGACCAATGTCTTGTTCATCCAAACCCACAAAGCCTCCAAAGCCACACCGCCTAAATGAACATCTGCGAGAAGTTTGACATGAGAATAAGCAAGCACATAAAAACATAAGTTATAAAAGTTAGCTTAAACCATCGTCCCCTAAAATTAATATATTGATGGATGAATAAACGAAGAAGCAAAATAAGGTCACACAAAGCCTAAACTTGGCGAAATGTGGCCAAACAAAGAACGAGAGAAATTATTTTTATTTAAAGTGCCAAAAACGTTTCGTTTATCAGTCGAGCGTAAATAACAAATGTTGTACATTTACTAATAACTGCTGTCGTCAATGTTACCCCCGTTGCTTTCGCAGGGGGACTCACTCTTCATCAGTTGAGTTTTCAAACTTTGAGTCACACTGTCACTTTTGCTAAGCTCAAAGCTATTACATGTAATTTGTCTGGACTATTTGTTTCAGTGGTTTATTTCCCTTTGATGTCAGTGCTGGCTGCTGGCAAGACTGTGCCACCTCAGAATTACAAAGTTATATCAACTCAGTGACTAGTTTGGTGAAATTTGACGTCAAAGAATTTGAGTTTTACAAAATGTAAAGCTCTTTTCAAATGTAATTTTTTTTAATATCTTGATACCGACTTCGAGTAATCTTACGATTTTGATAGAACAGACAGATAGAACATCTTGGTGTCTAACTCATGGTCTTTGCAAATCAAAAAGGCAAAAAATGTCTGATAATTCTGAGGAAGCGACTTGACTTCTTAAACTTGCCTCGCCTTTTACCACTTTCTGTCTGTTCTCGGGCCGCCTCCTCCTCTATAAGCCTTGTTATGGATGGCTGAAAAAGAACAACTGGTTAAGGTAATAGAATAATAATAGTAATAAAAATGGTAATAATAATAGATATAATATAGTAATGTATAGCAATAATAATTATTATTATTATTATTATTATTATTATTGTTATTATTATTATTGTTATTATTATTATTATTATTATTATTGTTATTATTATTATTATTATTGTTATTATTATAGTGATAAAAATAATGATATTAATAATAATATTAATAATAATAATAATAATAATAATAATAATAATAATAATGATAATAATAATAATGATAATAATAATAATAATAATATTAATAATAGACTGATAGTTTATATTTAACCAATGCAAGTATAATCTCTGAGCACTAGTATAACCGAATGGTACTTTAAACTCCTTATAATATGCAATCCAGTGTTCCAGAGAGATCTAGGCCATGATTGTGAATGTGTGGGTGTAGTGGCGATCTCAAATAAATCTTATTGTTCTCGAATTTCATAGACAAAAAAAGTTTGTTAGATTTTAAATCAAGTTCCTCTGCACATCACACAATAGAGCGTCCAAGGCCCAAGTCCAACAATAATAGTTTCACATTATCATAACTTTATGATAAAATTCTATATCATAGGCCTTCAGCGCTAAGGTATTTCCACCCCTGCCGGATTGTTTTGCAAAATAGCAAAAAGACCTTTGGATTTCATACTATTCAGCAAGTTACGAGGTATGTCCCAAAGTAGGTTTCCCTGCTCTATAAAATCAACGCAACGTATCTTGCAGGCTTGAAATGGTGTACATACCTACAGAAATACAATGTTTTCTTTTCAATACAGTTACCATTGATTTCATTGCACTTTTTCATCATGTCTACTCAAACGCAGAGTCCATGTCCGCCTCGGCCAGAGTTCTTAGTGCAGTAATTAATATTCTTTCGAGCACAAGTAATCAATCTAGCAAACTACGGCAACATTACACTTTAGTTTGTTTGTTTTAGTAAGGTTTCACGACGTTCGCAACTTTCAGAAGATCATATGAATGCCAAGGGTGGATGCTTACTCTGCTCACCTTTCTTGCCTCAACAGCACAAAGTCTGCTTCGACTATTAAAGCACCCCGGAAATAGCAGTTCACAAGAGAATGATAAACATATAAAAAGAGGTAGAGGAAATTTGACGATAGAAAGGATAAGGAAAGAAGAAGTAGCAGTTGGGGGGGGGGGGGGGGGGCATTACACCTTACAAACTTATCAACTACTCAGATTTAGAATTTGTGAAGAACTTGGAGTCTTAAACACGGGTGGGGAAATTCACCACACAAAAAAGAGTCACGATTGAAACGTTGAACAGATTAAATCAGAGACCGTAATCATTGGACTGAATGTCGCAGGCTGCAGAAATCAGTGGTGAATGTTGCTCTGTGGAGGCAATCAAAAGAGGCAGTGCCTGTATCAGAGTTGTCGGTGATATAAGCAAAGGCCATTGCTATCCTAAGATGTGAATGCAATCTATACAAATCGGTATCCCAGAATTACTAAGTTCTATCTCCGCAGTACCTAGTTTTGAGAAATTTGACGTCAAAGTTTTTGAGTTTCATAACTTGTCAAGCTTTCTCAAATGCACTTCTTAGAATATCGTGATAACGACTCCGAATAATCTTACAATACAATTTTGATAGAGCAGATTAACTATTTGGTTCTTGACATCTCGGGATTAGTAACTCAAAACGGCCAAAAATGTCAGATAGGTCTTTGTAATTCTAAGGCAGTGAGATTGAAACTCCCATTGAGGACAACTGCAGACTGGATGAAAACGTAATCTTTACAAATGGCCCTATTCGGCGTAGTGCCAAGTCAGGTTGGGCTTTAATCTCTCAACTGGTCTCAAGTTCTTGAGAGGTGTGTACAAGAGAGATCTGGCGCAACAGCATACAGCACTTCTAGCGTGTGGCTGGAAGTCACAGCTATCAGATAGGTCCTTAGATGGATAAGTAACTAATATAACCATCAGTCTGTCACAATTCTAACTGACTTAATGAGCATACTTGAGAAAGTGAAGAGCGGGTTCCTCTATGATGGCGGACTGGCTCAGCGACACCAATGGGAGCAATCAGAAGATGATCACCTGGATGTTATCTGTCCTGGGCAAGCAGCTGTGAGAGGGAATGAGCGAACGGATCAACGGGCAGGCCGTGCTGGATAAGAGGAATCGCTCACACTTGATAGATAGATAGATAGATAGATAGATAGATAGATAGATAGATAGATAGATAGAT
>NW_004797855.1:190352-191617 GCF_000002075.1 Aplysia californica | reverse complement strand
AGAGAGAGAGAGAGAGAGAGAGAGAGAGAGTGCGTGTGGTGTGTGTGTGTGTGTGTGTCTGTGTGTGTTTTTCTAGTGCTTCTCAGTCTATAGCTAGCGAGTCTCGTGCTTTGTCAGACATCTGTTTTCCCAGAACTGGGCATTCTCGTGTCTGGCGTCTTGCAAGTTTAATGTCAGTTTGCCATGCTCCCAGTTTGTTTGTTTCATATCATGCAGTGTTGACAGATAACTCATATAGTTACCGATGCTGCTAGCATGCTTGTCCTCTTCGCAAATACGACAACGAGACGGAGAAAGGGTACATTAGAACGTCCCTTTCGACCTTTCTAAATGTATGCATTTACGCCCTTATCGACACCATTTTGATCAATATCATTTAGGAAGTGGACTACGATCCTGAATATCGAGATCTGTCCGGGCTGAGAGGGATGCAACGTCCCAGCCTAAAAATTTGAGGTACTTGATAAAAATTCTGCTTATATGGGAATAAAAGTAAGATCATCCGCTTGAGACGACCCGTTTTCCACAAACGTAGGTTTTATTCCACCTGAGGAGACTGCTATACCATAGACGTAGGTTCTTCCGACTTGAGACTGAAACGACCGCTATACCACAAACGTAGTTTTTTACGACCTAAGACGACCGCTTTACCACAGACGTAGGTTCTTCCGACTTGAGACTACCGCTATACCACAGACGTAGATTCCTCCGACTTGAGACGACCGCTAAACCACAGACTTGGGTATTTTTACGACCAGAGACGACTGCTATGCTTCAGACGTAGGCTCTTGAGACTGAGACGACCGCTATACCTTAAACGTAGGTTCTTCCGACCTGAGACTACCGCTATACTACAGACGTGGGTTCTTCCGACTTGAGACGACCGCTAAACCACAGACTTAGGTTTTTTTACGACCTGAGACGACCGCTATGCCTCAGACACTAGTACTTACGGCTTGAAAGAAAAACAAGAAGAACGCTGATAATTCCATTAGGGACAGTTTATTGGTTAGGAAAGCACTTTACACAAACTGCTGTGTTCAGGCAGGTGTTTACACAGAACAGGTTATAAAGAACACAAAACATATCAAACGGATCATAAACCTGACCTAGGCGATGTGATTAGACACATGTGGTAATGTGTCTTTTATCGCTTTTAATTACTTTACCCCTCTTTCCCACAATCGACTTTCCACTTTTGTCTCGGTCTCACAGTTCCTCTTTTTTTGTCCCCCACTTTTCAATCTTTCTCTCCCTCCCCCCCC
>NW_004797855.1:170656-175249 GCF_000002075.1 Aplysia californica | reverse complement strand
GTGTGTGTGTGTGTGTGTGTGTGTGTGTGTGTGTGTGTGTGTGTGTGTGTGATGAAGCACCAAACTAATGTGCCAGGATCTGGACAATAAAGATGTATCTTATCTCATCTTAACTTATTAGTTCCAAAGATCGTGTATACAAGGTAGTTCACTTCTATCTTTGAAAAAAATAAAGTAGTGTCCTAAAAATTCGGTGGCGCCCTCCTCGAAAAAGCGTGGACTTGCGAACAGAGTTATTTCACTTGTGTGAAAAACAATAAAAGTGGAACTGATAAGCCTGCTATTCCTATTCTTTTTTCTGGAGAAACGAAACAGCTTCAAAACAAAGACTGCAGCGCCATCTGAAGCAATGCGCGGACTTCGGCTGACACTTTTTTTGGCTGAGTGAACGATCTTTGTCAGTTCTCTTTAAAAAGCTTGAGATCGATACAGCAATTGTCAGGGTTTTTTTTATAGATTTCATTTCTTCAGCTTGTCTCTCGTGTGTTTTAATTACTCAGACCTGTCTCGTGATCGAGTGCTTTTGACTGTAACTACGTTTATTTCTTAACCCTCTTATCTATCAAAGGTGTTATTTCCTCTTTATGAAATTAGATGGAATCAGCGAGGTAAAACAAAAGTTCAGAACAAACTAACTAAACATGAGCAAACAAAAGTCTCAGGTTTCCTATTTACGATTCGTATTACAATTAGACCTAGGTATTGTGCTGAGTTAGTGTCCGGATTTTCTTTTTGCTTTTACTTTTAATTTCCGGAAGTGAACTCTAAGACAGAGGAATTCCCAGCTGGTGCAACTTCCGGTGCTACGTCATCACGATCTTCCTGTTCTTTGTGATGTACTCAGTGGTGGTATGTTAAGGGTTTCATGCCCTTTTCAAAACACAAATGTTATTTGAAATGAATGACATTCAGTGTTACATCCATTTCCTTTGGAACAATCGGCCAAATGACTTGAGAATAATGCATTCTTATACAAGCCAAAGATGGACTTAATTTTGATTATTTTGTTGGTGGGATGTTAGGGTCAGTTGGGATTAATATTATGAAGGATACAATATTTCTGAAAACAGACGAGGGTAGCCGACAAATATATTTCTCATTTGGCTTTCGAACTCGTATTTTCTGCACGCAGTGACAAAGAGCCCACAAATAATCAAATGTTCCCAGGAGATGGATACGTTATTATGAAGACAATCTCTAGAACAGTGGTGTCGGTAGCTTCGTGGTTAGGCTCTCAGACTCACAATCATAATGGTCGAGAGTTCAAATCCCGTTAGAAGCCCAACGTTGTGTCCTTGGCAAAGGCACTTTACGCGAATTTCCCCCACTTCACCCAGGTGGGAATAGGTACCCAGCTTTAGACAGTGAAAGATCTTGTCAGTTTTTCTTCTGTTTGACCGCTTAATCAGCTTCTTGCACCGTATGCTTCTGCGGAATCTGAGAATATTTCTTAGTGTCCTATGGTCTGCTCGGGTAATAATTTAGTGTAACACGCATAGAGCTTGCTGTAGAGCGGGGATCTGCGCTATGCAACTGCTATTTAATATCATTATTAACAGTGAACATAACGCCCTTCGTGCTAAGAGGGCCATCCATGCTCCACAAGCTTTGTTTCATACATTTTCTACACGGCTCTTTTTTGTGACAGTCTGTGGACGGTCGCGGGATAAACTCAGTGCGCGTCGTTCCGGACTTTTGAGCGAACAGATCTAGGTCAAATGGTGGCCCCATTCAGGCCTTTATAATCGCGGGTTGTGTTTGTGATTTTGAACGCTCTGCACTGAGTTGAATGAAACACATCTGAGATGGGTGGTAAATTCAGAGGGCCCGTCTTTTACATAACTTTGCACTTTTGACAGGGGGGGTTAAAAATCGCAGTATTGCATAGCAGTCTGAATATCGAAGATCTAATTTGAAATAAATTGCATGTGTTTTATGCCCCATCAACACAATTAATATCATCTAGAAGGTGGGCAGCTTCAACCATGGCTACCATGGATGACCCTTACTGTGAGGGACACCACATCCCAGTGGAAAGATGGACATTCTCGATAATGTTTCTCCCCACACGGAAATCTAACTCACTTTTACGTGTCTAATTGCCACACCACAGACACCGAAGGGGGACACGTTTATTAAAAACTCCAAAGTTTAGGCATCTCTGAACACCCGATAGTATTGCTCGCCGTCAAAATAACCTATATTGTCTAGAAGCTCGCAAAAGTCAAACAAAAGGAAAACAAACGTAAATATCCTTCATAATAAGCTTTTAGAGTTATTTTTTCATTATAGTTATTCTGTGCCTACGTCTGAATGAAAATACCCCGTGTGTGTGTGTGTGTGTGTGTGTGTGTGTGTGTGTGTGTGTGTGTGAGTGTGTGTGTGTGTGTGTTTGTGTGTGTGTGTGTTTGTGTGTGTGTGTGTGTGTGTGTGTGTGTGAGTGGGTGTGTGTGTGTGTGTGTGTGTGTGTGTTTGTGTGTGTGTGTGTGTGTGTGTGTGTGTGTGTGTGTGTGTGTGTGTGTGTGTGTGTGCATAAGTATATATTGCATGAGAAAAAAGGAGGTAGTTAAAAAAGGTTTTGAAAATGGGTATTCCAATGTAAAGCTCATTGAGCTACTTTTTTGGAAATGCGCTATATAAATGTTACATTATTATTATTATTATTATTATTATTATTATTATTATTATTATTATTATTATTATTATTATTATTATTATTATTATTATCAAAAGAATACACCATGGCATCATAGTTCACTCCTAGGGGATGGCGGGCGTTTCAGGCCCTAACCAACATGAGAGCCCGCTTTATGTACATGGCGGTAAAGGGAGAGAGTAAGTAACTAACCATGTGGATTGTGAAAACAATACTACAATTTTTATCTCGTCTCTATTAACGTTAGGCTTTCATTGGAGTAAAGTGACGAATATTCAAACCCTAAAAAGCTACCTTACTCAAGGGACCGGCGTTTGGGGTGTAAAAATTGAAGTCTTCACTTGTCACCTGCAGAATGCGAGATCGGTTTCCGAGTAAGAAAAATAGCATTACATGTATTTTGAAGACCTCCACCTTTCAACCGGAACGTTACTAGTCTAGACTGTCTGGGTTGACTGACTTTGTGAAATCAAATGTTGAAGTTGCGCCCCACCACCCCACCCTCCCTCCCCCCATTTTTTCTTCTATATTATGATTTAAATTTTTGCAAAAGAAAAAGTTAACAACTGTACAACCAAACAAACGAAACAAAAACATAAAAAGGCAGTTGCCTGAGATTTGCTACGCATCAGCACGTGGGAGAAAAATAGCATTTTGTTATGTGATTTTGCTTTAGATCTAAATAATTTCTCTTTTTTTTAAATTTGCTGTCTGTTCCATCATCAGCTAATGTGTACCTCACGAAAGTATAGAAATTGGATATCTCTTCACAAGAGTTTCTTCGCTTCTTTTTTCCCTTGAGAGTTCCGGCTGTATGTTTATCACGTGCAATCGGAGAGGGAGGGGAAAAAAACCAGGTTGTCAAGAGCGATTTGTCAATCAAACTTCGTTTGAGGAAAGATGTGTTCTATGAATGAACTCTATTTCTTATGTTCAACAAAAAACATTCTCAAACTCAAATATCGTATTCCGATAATCTTACTCAATCTAACACAGAACATCAAGACCCAACTGGGTTAATCATATAAAAATAATTTTCAAAGAAACTGTGCGTTGTTTTCTGTTCACAGAAATCCTTTATACTTGTAGCGGTGTCCTGGGTGGGCAACAAATACTCTCTTATAATATCTAAGTCTCTAAACTAAGATTAAGATTTGGATGTCTTTCACGATCAATCCTCGTAATGAATCTTTAAAAAAAAAAAATTTTAAGCAACCACTATTCATTTTGCGTCAAAAGTGGACTTAGGCCCCCTCCCTCTCCCAGCTTAAGATTTGGATGTCTTTCGCGAATCTACCCTCGTAATCAATCTATTTTTTTTTTAAACAATATTCATTTTGCCAAAAGAGGATCTACGACACTCCCATCTCCACCCCAACTACACATACACTCAAAGCGAATAACTCAGCCCAAGATCCCTATCATATAATCAGGAACCTAGATGAGAACTTGTCGACAAATGTACGTAATATGTCAACTCATATTTACTCTCTTGTCCTTTATTTCCTTAAAAAGAAAATACCGAAACAAAAAAAAACATAAACAAACTCAAAAACTCAAAAACGCATTTTTTTCAAAGTTTGTAAGGATAATATTGCTCAAAAACTCAAAAAGATATTTTTTCTAAAGTTTTGTGATGATAATATTGATAATTTGCCTGCTAAGATTCATCTCCCTTGAGGATAAATTTTTACTCATTTTTTTGTCTCATTATAACCGAGTATGTCAGTCTGCCACTCATATAATCATACCTGAACCCATTTCCTGCCTCTCTGCTTCTCAGACAGACACTTTGAAGGAAAAGCCTAATGCAGTTCTGTTTGTAATAAATCTTTTTGAGTTCCTGCAAAACCTTAAATAATACAAGGTGATAATGGAAATAAACAACGTGGATTTTAAAGAAGCAAGAGGGGGAAAGGGCGATGGTGTGTGTGTGT
>NW_004797855.1:168926-169989 GCF_000002075.1 Aplysia californica | reverse complement strand
GTGTGTGTGTGTGTGTGTTTCTTGGGGGGGGAGGGAGTTGCAGCTAAATTAAACCTCATTTCGTTTGCTTCATTCAGTGAACAAGTGGAAACTTTGGAAAGTAGAAATGAACGTCTGTTCATAATACTGCTGGAAAATAAAGATTATACTACAGAGCGCGCTTTGTTGTAATGTGTTAAGTAAGATGTTCGCGTCGTTTAAAGTTGTGATAGCAGAATAGTATCCGTTCATATTGTTAATGGTATTATCCTAATTTTGGTATTTACTTTTTAAAGTCTTTGTTACCTCAGGGTGTCATTGGAGAAACAAAGAGTAGTAGCAAAAACAACTACAACAACGAAAACAACCACAACAACCGCAACAACCACAACAACAACAACAACAACGAGAGCAGCAGCAACGACAACAACAACAACAACAATAGCAACCTCAACAACAATAACAACAGCCACAATCGCAACAACAGCAAGGGAGGCGGTGGCCCTGCTCTTCGGGGATCCAAACATTTCGAACGGATAGGCTACCATACACACACAACAACAACAGCAACAACAATAACTGCAATAGCAACAACAACAGTAACAACAACAACAACAACAACAACAACAATAGCAACCTAATAATCAATAACAACAACAACAACAACAACAGTTTATCAAAGATCCACCTGCTCCTCATTCTCTTTGCTCCGGATGTCATAAGTACCCAAGGACGCAGTGAACAAGATGGCGGACACGTTCTCGAAGTTCTGTAGCCATTTCTTCTTGACCGAGCTGTGGCCGTCTACGTCACATAATCTGGGGAAAGACATGAATACTAAATTAAATGAGGGATCAGTGTGTGGCGAGGAATGATACTGTGTGTGTGCGTGTGTGTATGTGTGTGTGTGAGAGAGAGAGAAAGAGAGAGTGTGTGTGTGTGTGTATGTGTGTGTATGTGTGTGTGTGTGTGTGAGAGAGTATGTATGAGAGAGAGAGAAAGAGAGAGTGTAATTGTGAGTTTGTGTGTGTGAGAGAGAGTGAGAGAGAGTGAGAGAGAGTGAGAGAGAGACTATGTGTGTGTG
>NW_004797855.1:164251-166030 GCF_000002075.1 Aplysia californica | reverse complement strand
ATATATAAGCCTCTGGTTTGATTCTTTATATTTTCATCGCCTGTCAACAAAGTTTTGGGTTGAGTAGAACACAAGGAATCCAGTATTCCAGCAAAAAGACGGAAATAATCGATAAGTCTCCCTGCGCGGAATTCCAACTCCCGCATTTTACGTGTAGCGGCAAAGAGCTCGACTATTATGCCACACACAGACGCTCGTTTATTTATCTCTAACGAGAAACGTGGCCTGTACAAAAACCTGTCATGTAAAATAGGGCAAGTAATTTCGCAGCTTATCATACATAGCATTACTACATGATATTGTATCATATCAGTGAATATGTTCTACAAGCAATTCTGAATAAAGCTTTAGTTATGGTCCAACATTCTTACATTAAAGGATTAGCGAAGCACCAATCAGACAGCGCTCTTCTAAGTCCGTACTTAACTTGTTCCAAGACAGAACCTAAACACTATTGATGGTCCATTTCTACTAGTTCTTATCATGAAAACATTCTTGTTTCTGGGGTAACATTACGATGACAGCCCAGACAAAAGGCTGCCGCGCAGCCAACGACCTGTTAGCTTACTGTACCTGCTTTTGGAATCATAAAGATTAGAACCTGTCACAATAAAGACCTCATAAGCCTTTTCTTCTAACAACACTTTAGTGGTACATGCGACTGGGCAGAATACAGTAGGAAACATTTATCTCGTCGTGTTCAAATCAAATATTAGTGGCAGAGTTTACCACAGAAAAGGCGTGTTGGTCTTTGACCGCGCTCCACAGTACTTCATATAAATGTTATCGTTGAACGCAGTGAAAATACAAATTGCACATGGGGTCAGTAGCTCAACAGGACGTAGGGTACTCGGCTGTAAACATGGAAGTCTGTCGGATTATTTCTCATGCTTTCTATACCTCCTGATTCTAGTGTAGGTAGGACTGAGTGCCTAGTCTTCTCGGATAAAGACAAAAATGTTGGAGCTCCAATGTTAATGCAGGCTATATCACACGGTAAAGATACCTTGGCTGTTCTAAAATCGAGAATAGTTGGCCCTTCGAGCTGCCTTGCGAGCTAAATTAAAAAACAATTCCTATTCAAAAACAGAAGCCACTCTAGTCAGAGTAAATGATAAGGATACCTTCGAAAAAGGCGCGTGGCTGTCTTTAAGGCAAGGAAGAATTCTACGATCTACGTAGATAAAACGGCAATCAATAATCATCTGCACAATGAAATATTAAGTTATAAACGTTCAGGGCTTATCTCTCTTTTAGGTTCAAAATCAAAAAGTGCTTTGAGATTTACGGCGAATAACAACAAACATCTTTTTCTTCAAGATTATTCACTAATCCCTTTGAGCAACTTTAAGAAAGGTATTCAAAATTAGTGGTGGCGCGAACTTTGTGAACAGCCTTCATTGGAAGTATGGCAAACATCATTGTACCAGAGTAACATTTGTTCATAACTTTCATCGTAGTCTCACGCAAGAAAATTTTATTGGTTGAGTTTTATTTTGAGCCTTGTATAACATGTAATAACAAGTGAACTATAGTTTTGGTCCTATTAAAGTTATATATAGCGTTGTTTAAGATTACGATTTATCCACGCCACTTCACACTGCTGTTTCTTCGGTAGTCACTTGAATGAAATGTCTGACAGAGGACTTTAGCGTATTTTTGGTGGGGGGGTCTTTTGTTGGTTGTTTTTTGTTTTCTGTGTTGTTGTTTTTTGTTGTTTTTGTTGGTTGTTGTTTTTTTCGGTTGGCGGGGGGGGGGTCCCGTGTGGGGGGCCCGGGT
>NW_004797855.1:161742-164132 GCF_000002075.1 Aplysia californica | reverse complement strand
TTGGCGGGGGGGGGGTCCCGTGTCCTGATTTTTGTGCCGATATTTGTAGGTTACGTAAAAATGTGCCAATGTGGTGAAAATTCCAAGCTTTATGTTTCAAGAAAAACAAAACAAGAGAGGGGGAACTGTTTGATCTGTGAAGATCTTGAGAGTGTTATTTTTATTCAAAAGCAGCTGGTCGGGCGGATTCCAGACATTGCACCTGTCAGAAACAGGGGGAGGGCTCGCGTGGTCTAGAGGTTAAGGTGTTCGCGTCTCATTCAAAGGTCCCGGGTTTGAATCCAGGTAACGACGGAAAAGTTTTCTCCTCTAAAATTGTTTCCTTTCACCACCTTTCCTGCTCTCTTGCGATGTTCTGTCGTCTGATTTCGTCTCCACTTTCTGCCCGCACCCTCTCACCTTCTTAGCCCCCTACTCTGGGCTCCTGAATATTTCTGTCGCATTTCTACTGCTACTCCGTGACTCTTTCTTACTGCTGTCTTTCAGCCACACCCCTGATCTTCTGGTAGGAAAGATCTACACCTAGCCTTCTCGGACAAGGGTGAAAAGTCTAGGAGGTTCCATGTGCAAGCTGCGTTCGTTAAAGATCCCTTGATGGTCTAAAACAGATAAAAATAGGTTTTGGACGCCACCAGGGCAAAATTCAAAATTTCCTACCGAGTGAAAATGACAAATGTGTCCCGCGCGCTCATATGACCTATGCTGTTGTGAACGCCGTGAAAGAATTGCAAATAGAAACTATGAAAACGTGAATGTTTCTTCTTCGTTAAACTATTTGTGCGGTAGGTCGACACCCTTTTAATAATGGTTATAAGCTAGTAGTTCTTGTTGAGGCATCGTTGTAACAACCAATACATTATTGTGTTTTATCGCAGGTTCGAACTTTATCTTAACATATTTGAACGAGTAAGCTCTATCCAAGTCTATATTATGTGTTCTTAAAAGCTGAAAACATCTTTATTTCTTGTTTCTCCCACTATTTGTGTAAATTGTACTCTCGGTCGTTACACTTTTCGTAATGGTTATAATCAGCTAGTCTTTGTTTATGTCTAATTGTAACAACCAATACATTATTGTGTTTTATCACAGGTTCGAGATTTATAACAATATTTTTGCACGACTAAGCTTTATCCAAGTCTATAATAATATGAGTTCTTAAAAGCTGGAAGCATCTTTATTTGTTGTTTCTCCTATTATCTGTGTATATTGCGAGGACGATCTCTACACTTTTAGCAAAGGTTATATTAATCTGCTAGTCTTTGTGTATGCCTAGTTGTAACAACCATCACATCGTTCAGTTTTATCAGAGGTTTAAAACTTTTCCATGGCTTCTTTGCACGACTAACATTTTCCCACAACTAAGCTCTATCCAAGTCTATGTGTGTTCTTAAAAACTGGAAGCATCTTTATTTGTTGTTCCTCCTACTATTTGTGTAAATTGTGCTGTCGGTCGTAAGGCTTTTAGTCTAGTAATGGTTATGATCTATTAGTCTTTGCGAATGCCTAGTTGTTATAATCAATACATTGTTGTGTTTTATCACAGGCGTGAGCTTTTCCTTGGCTTATTTGCACGACTAAGCTCTAAAAAAGCATATATATGTTCTAGAACGCTAAAAATATCTTTGATTCTTGTTTCTCCAACAATTTGGGCAAATTGTGCGGTCGGTCGTTACCGTTTCAGTAATGGTTATAAACCAATAGTTTTTGTCCAGGTTTCGTTGTAATTACGAATACATTGTGTTTTATCACAGGTTCGAGCTTTATCATAAGGCTTTTGAACGACTAAGCTCAATCCAAGTCTATTTGTGTTCTTAAAAGCTGAAAGCATCTATATTTTTTTTTACTCCTACTATTTATGTCAATTTGGCGGTCGGTTGTTACACTTTTAGTAATGGTTATATTCTGCTAGTCTTTTTGTATGCCTAGTTGTAACAACCAATACCTTGTTATGTTTTTATCACAGCTTCGAGCTTTTTCATGACTTCTTTGCACGAACAAGATCTATAAAAGCATGTGTTCTAGAAAAACTGAAGACATGAAAATTTCTTCTTCGTCTTACTATTTGTGCAAATTGTGCGGTCGGTCCATACACTTTCAGTTATGGTTATAAACTAGCGGTCTTTGTGCAGGTATCGTTGTAACAACCAACACATTATTTGTTTTATCACAGGTTCGACCTTTTTATTAACATTTTTACACGACTAAACTCTATTCAAGTCTATATTATATGTCTCTCTCTCTCTCTCTCTCTCTCTCTCTCTCTCTCTCTCTCTCTCTCTTTCTCTCTCTCTCTCTCTCTTTCTCTCTCTCTCTCTTTCTCTCTCTCCATCTCTCCGTTCCATAACGTTTCCTCCCCCTACAACTTTCTGACACTTCTCTGTTTTACTTTT
>NW_004797855.1:154818-158609 GCF_000002075.1 Aplysia californica | reverse complement strand
CCACACACACACACACACACACACACACACACAGCAACCACAACAACAACAAAACCAACAACAACAACAACAACAAACAAACACTAGCAACAAACAAACACCAACAACAACAAACAACAATAACAACGTTCATCGTCAGACACGGCACGTGTGTCTCTGTAGAGCGACAGACTGGTTTTCGTGACAGGGATCGATTTGGTGACACCTTGAGAGCGCCTGGAGTTGACTCCCCTTGTGTACAGCAGAGAAGTTGTGGCTTCCACATAGCTCCAAGCTACACTTCTCGTATTGATTTTAAGATTTCATTTCGAAATATAGCTTCCAACAAAATAGAAATAGACCAAAATAGAAAAAAAATTAAAAATTAAAGAATCAATTTAGAAGCGTCAAAAACAGTCTGTTCTAAACACCTACTGGTACTTTGTGGCCTCCCGTGATATTTTTCTTTGTTGTGTCGTGTAACCACTTCTTCTCCTACAAACAAGTACTAGTTTTTTCTTGTGTCAGAGAAAGGAAACAGCTGTACCTAGGCTACTATGATAATAATAGCGCACAAATTGCTACCCCAGAATGACAAAGTTTTATCTGCTCAGTACCTAGTTTTCAGAAATCTAACGTCAAAGATTGTTGAGGTTTCACATCATGTCAAGCTTTTACGAAAGCAATTCTTGGAAAATCTTGATAACGATCCCAAATAATTTTACGATTTTGATAGAGCAGATAGAACATTTGGTTTCTGGCGTCATGGTCTTGGTAGCTCAAAACAGCCAAAATTTTCAGACAGAACTTTATAATTTTGAGGTAGCGAAATAGCTGACACTGGTATTTTAAGGGAGTAACGTATAATATTTATCATTACTACACACTAAATAAGTTCGAAGCAAATATTTGAAAAAGACACCAGAGGTGTGGGTGGAAGGTGGGGGCGGGGTTGGGGTGGAGGGGGGATTCATTTTTCCATTTGAGAAGCGAGGAAACAAACCGAACTGAACACTGAACAGCACCGGCGGCAACGTTTATACCTTTCTACCTCAAAGCACTAAAAATAGATGAATGTTCTATTCTAAGGATGGCGTGTATCCCACACAGACGTTTCTGTCATTCAATTTTGGCCCTCAAGACACTTGCAGAGCGGCGGTTCTAAACAGAATACGGCCTATTTATAACGGAGCTTTAGTAAGGAAGAAAACTGCTACCGTTGTGTACCTTTTTTTTAAACAGACTTCGACATAAGTTAAGGACCACCCAGAGTGATCTTCTTGGGTCAACATGCACGTGGGCCTTCTTGGACTGATCTAGTGGCTTGATGGCGCTGCTTCAGGTGGACAATAACAGAATGTGACACTGTAAGCCTTCTGGCAACTTTTCGGGCTCCAGCTTCCTGCAGCCATGCCATAGCTCTGACACGATCAAAGTCTCTCAGATTTCGTCTTGGTGGCATGTTGATGCAATACTGGATTTTTCGCAAACAGCGGCTTATATTGCCACCAAAGTGAGCACAGTTCGAGACCGTACGTCCGTTTATGACGTGCACCCAAAAGTTTAACTGAGTAATGTCTGTGGTGTCGCATACAAGTCGATAAAAAGCAGCAAATTTGACTAAAATTCCCAGAGGATTTCCGTGCTGCACATGGTGGTTTTGCCCATTTTGGAAGCTTTCCAGTACTCATTGGTAACCCATTACACTTTCAGAGCAAATAATTTTGAAACATTCCTTTCTATCTTTTTTTATTTCGGATTTTCAAAAAACAAGGGCTGTCTGTCAAGGTGGTCCTTAACTTTTTTTGAAGTCTGTGTATAAGGTTCTTCTGTGTGTTTGTTTCTCTTGTAAGTTCCCCTATCAGATAGATGTGGTACCATCATATCAGTACACTGACCTTTTCAACACTGAAAGAGTGTTTAAAGGGCAGTACACACGAATTTAATGCCCTTAGGACCTAACTAAATAGATGGGGAGCATTGAAAACTCCAAAAGCAACCCTAGTTCAAGAACACACATTTGGCGATTCGAGCGAAGACCATCAGCACTATAGCCCAGCAAGATGTCAACTGAACAAGGACGCTCCTTTTCTTTTCTCGGAAATCATACCATGACAATTATCCTGGAGAACAAAAGTGTATAACATAGAGTAGATCCTTGTCATTCTCTGGAGCTCAAAATAGCCAAAAGTTGAAGGTCCATCTCAAGCTTGACTCTGTTTGATTTGAAATCGCTCCTTCGGTCAGCTCACTCCACACAAAAAGTTGAAATAAAGCCTTCCTTCGAAGATTGTGTTTTGCTTTA
The DNA here is from genome assembly GCF_000002075.1 of Aplysia californica. NCBI lineage: Eukaryota > Metazoa > Mollusca > Gastropoda > Aplysiida > Aplysiidae > Aplysia > Aplysia californica. Next base: position 156,325 of record NW_004797855.1, on the reverse strand, counting down.
GTTTGTTTGTTTGTTTGATTGATAGTTTGTTTGTTTGTTTCTCTGTTTCTTTTTTTTTTTTTGGGGGGGGGGGGGTTTAAAGAAATATAGTGTAGTGTGAATGTCGTTTTTATCCAGAATCGTGTCTCAGGTTTCTAAAAAAATAGCGGGATCTTTTTTTCCTTTTTTTCTGTTTTTAGTTATTGTAGTTGTTGTTGTTGTTGTTGTTGTTGTTTTCGTTTGGGGGGTTTTCTTGTTCTTTAAAATTACTTTTCATTTTTAGTACCTCTATGCCCATTCATCAACATAATTGTACCCCTCGTTTTCTATTTAAATAACAAATAGTAAAATTATAATCAAATTTTGGAAAACAGCAGCATGATAGACATTATGGCCTTATCTGTCACAGAAAAAGACCTGAAACTATTTTTTTAAGTGTCTATGTCTTTTATTCTCCACTTTCTTTTCTTCTTTCTCACATCCGCTCTCACTACAGGACATACCAGGCCAGGCCTTCAAACTATATATGTGTGACCAGCGGACGTTAACTACGATCGTAATTGTACACGGTTGTAAAATGTTTAAGCCCCCATCGACAAGAGTCAGATCTTTTGGTGGCGGGCATATTTATTCGACCCATGGGCCAACGCGGCTAAGTGGGACACGGTATTCTAGTTGGGTTTTTTATACGAAGAAACACCATAGAATATACTCAGACAAGGAAATCGAACCCGCATATTTTACTTACAGTGGCCTTGCACCTTGCCATTACGTCACAGATACTGATGATTTCAATTGTAAAAACAACAATAATAACAACAACAACAACAACAACAACAACAACAACAACAACAACAACAACAACAGTAACATCGGACCCAATTTGTCCAATGTGCTGCGAGGAGCCCCAAGATTTGGAACATGGGCTGCATAGATGCCCAGCTATGTAGGTCCGGCGGGGGCAATTCTTTAGGAAAGATTCAGGGAGGTTGGACTGCCTCACCTGCTACCCAAGAGAGGCGGTGGCCCTGGCAAAGAACACGCTCTTCGGGGCTCCAAACATTTCGAACAGATAGGCTACCATACATACCACAACAACAATAACAACAACAACAACAACAACAACAACAACAAGTCAAAAACGAAACAAAACTCAAAAAACACCAAAAAAAAGACAGTGAGGCGGGTGGAGTGGGCGTGGGTGGGTGGGGGTTGGTGATAGTCAGAACAATATTCTGCTTTATGATCACTCTCTCGTGTAGAACAGAGAGTAACGATACGGTAACAACCAACAACTACCTGCATTTGGTCCGTGTCGAAGGCCACTTCCTGCGCCTCCATCTCCTGGAGCACCCCGAGCACTGCGCTCACCACATTCTGACGTACAATCTCTCTGTACAGGGCCTTCTCTTTGTCCGGGAACCCCTTCTCGTGGATCATTCTGGGTGAAGAATTAATGGGTGAGGTGGAAGTTAGAAGGTGGAAGCGGGGGTGAGGGGAGAAACCTTTGTAATAATTGTCAGAGATT
>NW_004797855.1:153199-154718 GCF_000002075.1 Aplysia californica | reverse complement strand
TCCCCCCCCCCCCCCCCGACACAGAATTACAAAGTTCTATCTGCTCAGTACCTTGTTTTGAGACAATTGACCTCAAATATTTTGAGTTTCACAGCATGCTAAGGTTTTTCGAATGCAGTTCTTTGAATATCTTGATAACGACTCGGAATAACCTTACGATTTGATAGAGCAGATAGAACATAATTCGGTTTCTGACCTATTGGTCTAAGTAACTCATAAGGGCCAAAAATGTCAGATAGAACTTTGTACTTCTACAGTTACGAAAGGTCAGAGGTCGTGATTATGTGGGATGCTCCACCTACGCTACCGGTGGAAACCTCAACAAGCCGGTCAATCTGCGTGATTTGATCAACCATTCGCCACGGGCCGCAGCAAAACAGGCCCCTTGGCGGTTGAATCGCGTGGCATGCAAGGACCGGCGGATATAAACGATTAATTTACCGAAGGATTAAAACGCTATGTAGTTATCTTTCAAACTAGATCTAGGTATTCTAACAGAAGGTGTTTCAAGAATTGAACTACACTAAGAGATCAAAATGTGATATTCGAAAACATAGCTGCTTAGGCTGTTGAATATACATAGTGTGTGTCTTTAGAGTATAATATAAAAAAAACATTTATATCCACACATCGACAAACCCTAACAGAAATAAAACAAACTCAAACACAAAACAGAAGCACAAAACTACACAATATTCCTGTCATTTCACCCTTCAATCGTCCCGAATTACTCACACAGCAGCAACCATTACTCGCTCAATTACCTGACTTGCTTGGCCAACGTACTTTTCCCTGCTCCTTGAAGACCTGAAAAAAGAAACAGAAAAATTGATAAAATTGCAGCGACCACTAAGACGAGGCATTGATTCTCCGTTCTCCACCCTTATCGATTTAGCGCCAGGATGAAATGAAACATAACATTGAAATTAATCTATAAAGCTTAAAGAGGAAAAACTATGTCATCACCCGACGGTAATGAAAATATTAGAAGGACCTGTCACGTTTTACTCTTCAATCGACACATTATAGGTTATTTAGGGAAGGGGTGGTGTTGTTTTGGAGAGGGACTCTCGAGGTCAAGAAGTTAAATTGTTCACCTCTTTTCAACAAGTCCCGGATTCGAATCCGGATAGCGACGGAAAATGTTCTTTACCCAAAATGTTCTCCTTTCTCATCCTTTCCTGCTCTCTAACAATGTGTTGTCGTCTGTGCTTTCGTCTCCACTTTCTGCCACCCCCATCCCCTCCACCCCCACTCCCTCACCTCTTTTGCCACGTCTCTGGGCTCCTGGCTCTTTCTGCAGCCTTTGTACTGCTACTTTTTGGCTCATTCTTACTGGAGTTTTTCAACCACATCCCTGATTTTATGGTACATAAGATCTCTTGCTATGGTAGCAATTTGGGAACACAGCACATCATAAAAATAAACAAGTTGATCAGAAAGGCATCAAGAACAATTGGTAGAGACCTAAGTAGCTTTGAACATCTGCACATTACAAACGTTTTTAAAAAGGGGGAAA
>NW_004797855.1:150099-151456 GCF_000002075.1 Aplysia californica | reverse complement strand
CACACACACACACACACACACACACACACACACACACATCCATACATAATTATCAACACCCAAGGATAAATAAATTGATAAATAATAACGTATGATTATTTGTAATGTATCATGATATAAATATAATAGAAGAAGAAGAAGAAGAAGAGAGAGAAAGCATTTAGAATAGCGCAAATTCACACTCAACAGCAACCTCTATGCGCTTTCAATCTATACTATTACCCCAGCAGACCTAATAGCATTCTGAAACAATCATCTCAGCTTCCTGGGAAGCATACAATGCAAGATGCCATTTATAGGCGATTAAACACTAACATACTGACAAGATTTTTCGCCGTCTGTCGTTGGGTACCCATTCCCACCTTGGTGAAGTGAAGAAAATTCGTTTTAATTGCCTTTCCTATGGACACAATGTCGGAACTGCGGCTCGAACCCCCGAATCCACAACCTCACTATTACGAGTCAGGTTGCCTTCTAACCTAACAACTAGACTAACGACTAAAAGTAATATTCAGTCTTACTCAGTGATTTCCCCTATTTCCATTACATAGGCAATAAAGAGACCGACTGGTTTCATTTCGTTGCTTTTACAGTCACAACTTGCTAAAACGTTTTCAACGGTATTTTTCCAACAAAACTCATGTCTGCCAACGTGCTTACAGACTGATTTTTCTTTTTTATTCGTTCACAAAATCAAGAAGGCCGCCTACAGCAACGTCACAAAGATCTCGAAAACTCGAAAAGAAACGCAATCAATGAATAAAACGAAAAGCCAAGGGACACTAAAAACTATCCCGGAATTGTCTGGACTGAATTAACTTCCGTTTCTCGTCTGGTGGGGAATGGCTGACGAAGACTTCAAACGTCGCCATTTCCATTTTGTGAAAGTCATAGAAAGGATTTAAAGCGTCTTATTTCCCCGTAGTTCACGGCAGTTTTACTTTCCTTTCAGAATGTCAAAACGAGGCTGGAGGTATCCTGAGTGTTGACAACGAAGACTCTTTGCAAACCGTTTGTGACAGTAAAACAACAAAGAATTCTTGCCTGTTTAAAAATTCGCTTTATTGTCTTTCTGTCTGGCGTCTGTTTCTATATTTATTCTGTTTTGTTTTGTTTTGTTTCTTCTTTCTTTCTTTGTCGGCTTTCCATCCATTTTGGCTCTTTCGTATTGTTGGACTTGAGAGTCTCAACTCTCAAATTATAACCTTACACTGTTAAAAGAGGCTTAAGTGGCCAAAATTATATTTTTCTTCCCTTCCGTCTCCGATTAATGAATAGATGCTATCATCATCAACCTCATTATTATTATTATCATTAATATTATATTATTATTATTATTATTATTATTATTATTGTT
>NW_004797855.1:147659-149724 GCF_000002075.1 Aplysia californica | reverse complement strand
AGGTTAAGGTGTTCACCTTTCATTCAATAGGTACCTGGTTCGAATCCTAAAACTGACAGAAATTGTTCTTCTCTAAATTGTTTCCTTTCACCTCTTTTCCTGTTCTCTAGCATCGCTCTATCGTCTGCTTTCGTCTCCACTTTCTGCCCCCACCAGATCACCTCCTTTGCCCCCTCCTCTCGGCTCCTGACTCTTTCTGCAGTCTTTCCACTGCTACTCTTTGGCTCTTTACTGCTGTCTTTCAGCCACACCCCTGATCTTACTTTAGGAAAGATCTACACCTAGCCTTCTCGGACAAGGGCGAAAAATCTCGGAGGTCCCGCGTGCAAGTTGCGCACGTTAAAGAACCCTTCGTGGTCCAAGATCGATAAGAATAGGTTTCGGCCGCCACCCGGGCCAAATTCAAAATTTCCTACCCACTGAAAAGTTTAAGTGTCCCGCGCGCTCATGATCTTTGCATTCCTTCGAGCGCCGTAAAACACTTACCAAAAAAGAAAAGATGCCCGTGTGAGGAGAATTTTCATCGAGTATCACGGTACTTGGCGTCAGTTGGCTAGTGGTTAGGCTTTCAGACTCGTATCCGTGAAGTCGTGGGTTCGAATCCCGTCAGGGGCACGACGATGTGTCCTTGGGAAAGGCACTTTACACTAATTTTCCTCACTTCACCCTGGTAGGAATGGGTACCCAGTTGCTGATTGTGAAAGATCTTGTCATTTTGCTAGTGTTTGAGCCCTCAATAAAATCATATGAGTGCGCGGGACCCATTTAACATTTTTGGTTGGTAGGAAATTTTGAATTTTGCCCGGGTGGCGGCCGAAGCCTTCTCTTTTCGATTTTAGATCACCAGGGATCTGTAATGTGCGGAACTTGTACACGGGATCTTCCAGATTTTTCGCCTTTACCCGAGAATACTAGGTGTCAGATTTTTCTACAAAAGATTAGGAGTGTGGCTGATAGACAACAGTAAGAAGGAGCCAAGGAGTTTCAGAAAGAGTCAGGAACCCAGAGGAGGGGGTATAGAGGGTGAAGGGGCGGAGACAAACAGTGGAGACGAAAGCAAATGACAGAACAATGTTAGTGAGCAGGAAAGGATATGAAAGGAGAACATTTTGGAGAAGAACATTTTCCGTCGCTATCCAGATTCGAACCCTAGACCTATTGAATGACAGGCAAACACAGTAATCTCTCGATCACGAGAGCCCTATAAATTCAAGCATGAAAAAATACGACCTGTTTAAAGATGGTGAAGTATATTGAACGATCGGTTTGTTTTTTGTGGGGTTTTTTTGGTTTTGTTTTCTTCCTAAGAGAGAAAGATGAAAGGGCGGGGGCGGGAAATAGGTGGGTGGTAAGGTGAGTTAGTTTGGCAGGGGGCGGGGGGCAAAAAGCTAAAGGGAAATTAAAATGTATGTGTGTGTGTGTGTGTCGGGGAGTGGGGGGATAAAGGGAAAAGCAGAATTTGTGGGGAGAAATATTATAACGGAGTCTCCTGTAAATTTCCCTTCAAAGACGAGAAATCCTCTTATAAAGTGATTTGGCGGCTTCTGTCAAGGGGTATTACTGTCGGTTTTATTTTATTCTCCCATTTCAATGAAGTTTTCTTCTACTATTAATGCTTATTTTCAATTTGAAATTCTCCAAAAACGCTGGAGATGAAAATAAGTGATCACGTGGTCGGGCATTACGATTGAAACGCTTACTTCTATAACATAATAGAATGCCTTGAAGTTTGTTTGTTTTTTCAACGGATATAAATTTTTGCTTCTAAAAATTATGCAAATGATTATTAACCTCAAAATAAACCTTTTTTGAACTAGAAATGTAAACAGTAGGCAAAACAGATTTGTAAAACTCGTATCCTTTTTATGCTGGTAAAATCTCTCCTTTTCTGCTTCCTTCTGTATCTGCCTTTGTATGTGTGTGTGTGTGTGTGTGTGTGTGTGTGTCTGTCTGTCTGTCTGTCTGTCTGTCTGTGACAGAGACAAGAGCGGATAGACAGATGGACAAATAGACAAACAGACTGATAGACAGAGACAGAAAGAGAGAGAGAGAGAGAGAGATATTT
>NW_004797855.1:144771-145741 GCF_000002075.1 Aplysia californica | reverse complement strand
TGTGTATATTATATACCACATCAGTGGGAAGATGGAATAAAATATCGTGAAAATAATGGAAACGCCAGGCCTAATCATAGATTCCTTATTCTCAGCAGAAATCAATATACCCCCCTATGTTTTCAATACGGTATATGATAAGTGTCACGACGCAGTGGAATCAGGCGATCGTCCGTTTGGGGCATATAGAGTTGTCGTATCATCTTACAGCTTGCTCATTAGGCTTGCTTTTGGTGGACACAAACACCCATCTGTCTTGAATATAAGTCGAAATATTTACGATTGAAGGAGGTGGGGGTCACCTGATGTCAGAGGAGAAAATGACCGCCAAAATTTAGTGACTTCCAAACCTTGAGTGCCCTTGAAAACTTTCAGATTCATATTTTGCGCCATTGGTCTACTTTTTCCAGTAAGATCTGCTCACATTTGTTTTTAAGTGGATAAAAAAGGAACCGAGCCAGAAAAAGAAAAAAAATTAATTTTTGCCAAAATGGCAAGAAAAATGCCAGTTTCTATGATTTCACTATTTTGACGAAAGCTAGATTTCTCCACGATGCCTCATAAATGTTCTTTTTTAGGACTGTGTTGGGACAAAAGAGATAGTCAAACAGATGGGTGCGCAGATCGGGAATAAAACAGCTGGGATGCAGAGAACGGAGAAAAGAAAAGGATAAAAATGTATAGCACTGAAAGACATTAAAATATATAGACTCAACACACGAATATGATATTCTTTGAACGCGTGCATATAGACACATAGCAATGCATACACACGCGCGCACACACAACCATCCACAAACACGAGCTGTGTGCATATGCGTACTCAATGTTAAACGTGTAAGACGGGAAGAGGAAAAACAGAGATATAGAAGAGACAGGTTAGTGAGACAGATAGACAGACAGACAGACAGACAGACAGACAGACATACGGTCAGACAGACTGACGGAGGGAGGGAGGCAGAGAGAGAGA
>NW_004797855.1:141112-143251 GCF_000002075.1 Aplysia californica | reverse complement strand
TATGTGTGTGTGTGTGTGTGTGTGTGTGTGTGTGTGTGTATTTGTGTGTGAGTGTGTGTTTGGCACACCATGGATGTACTATGCTGCAAAGGTAATGTTAATGGTCAAAATCTGGTTGCCATTTTTACGAACCTGATATTTGTCAGATCCCACAATATTTTGATTATGAACTTTTGGCGAAAGGGCGGGTTGATAAATATTTGATTCAGTTGCGACTTGTGGCTTTAACCATGACATTTACGGTAATAAGCTCCCCCCACCAGAGAAATTACTGTAACATTTAAACGTCTCAGATATTAATTTATTCATCAATCATTTACAATAGGTATTAAAATATCACCGAGATCAGAAACGAGATATTTGATAGAAAAAATATTGTAAGGAGTTCCCATTCAGTAAAAAATAGCTTTCTACCACACGGGAATCGAAATACTTGGAACATTTTTAGCGTGCAACGGGTGAAGAGCCTAACGCATACAGAAACTCCAGTGGTATTACATTATAGTAGGGAATAAAATTGAAATATTAAAATTTTTATGAAGATGGAAAAAGACGCTGTGGTAAATTTCTATCCTTTAAATGTTACAACCTGTAAGTTTCTAAAGATCACATTGCCTTGGGGTGAAGGATGAGCTAAGTCGGTCGCTATATTAGATCTGCAAAATTCTATCTGACATTTTTGTCTGTTTTGGGTTTCAAAGACCATGTGGTCAGAAACCAAAGTTCTACCTGCTCTATAAAAATCAAAAGATTATGAAGGGTAGCTATAAAGACATTCCCAAGAACTGCTTTCGAAAAAGCTTGACATGTTGGGAAATTCAAACTGTTTAACGTCAAATTTCTCAAAAGTAGGTACTGAGCAGATAGAACTTTGTAGTTCTGAGGTAGTGTGGTGTCATGCTGACGCGGATTGCCCCACCCATTTGTGTCGCGACGTGGTGTAATCAGGCGCTCGTCAATATTTGGGAACGTGGGGTTATGGATATCATCTAAAAGCTTATTTATTTGTCTTGCTTTCGGTGGAAAAAAAAGTATCCATCTATCTTGATTAGAAGTTGAAAATTGGGACGTGACGGAGGCTGGGGTCGGCTCGTTTCAAGGTAAAAGTAGCCAGAAAATGGCCAAAACTTGAGAGTCCTTGAAAACTGCAATTAATGTACCTTTTTGTACCTTTAAGCAAGGTTTATCAGTAAAATCCCAAAATGCGTTGTTTACTGGATGGACATACAAAAATTTTAATGCCAAAGAACGAAAAATGACGGTTTTATCGTATATTTCATTATTTTGACGATCGCATGATGTCACCACGATGTCTCACATTTGAATCTGCAATGGGTCGTTCTAAAGTTTCGTTGTTTTGGGTCTAAGTCGTATCGGAAATGGTCTTAAAAATTCAGAAGTCCTGCCTCTTAACCAACCTTACAGTGTTGAATGGGCGTTGATTCTATACAACGTACAATGTCTTTTTTTTTTTGCAGTTCAAAACTCGATGCTCCTGCATACCGTCTTGAATATATGGTTTGGGAGCAGCGTTTGTGAGCCAAAAATAACCACCTTCTAGAACTGCAGGAAAGGGGTTTTATTTTATGTTTTACCTAAAGGCTGATTCTACTTTTTTTTTTTGCTGTAGGGGGCAAATAGACAATAAATGTTATTTTTATCTTCTTGCCCATTGCCACAAAAATTACTGTTACCACGAATAACTCCCCTTTGTAAGGTCTCAGCGGAAGGTAAAAAAAAAAAAAATTTTAAAGCCTGTGGATTTGAGGCCGAAAGCTCCTCAAAAATAGTGCTGATCGAAGGTCCTCACAGAGGGAAAAAAGACTGCAAGTGAAAATATGAAAGATGTGTTACTAGTACAAAAGGACTTGAGTATGACTAAGAAAGATCCCTCCCGGAAAACGTAAGAAAAAAAAGTTTCCTAAAAACGTTCTCTCCTCTCCACACTGTTATCTTTTAACTATAATTTATTTTCTTATCAACACAGAGAATACGCATACCGGTCAATGGACACTGTGCACGGGCGCTTTAAAAAAGAAGCAAATTATTAATTTCGTGATTCATACAAAAAAATTGTTCAGGTCTGTTTCTTTAACTATAAAAAAGACAAAGAAACAAGTATTATTATTATGAAATATA
>NW_004797855.1:136889-140368 GCF_000002075.1 Aplysia californica | reverse complement strand
CCCCCCCTGTTTTTGATGGTTCCAAATGTGCCGCAACATTGTCTCTGGTCAGCTGCTGATCGGTTATATCGCAACCTCATAGTTTTTTGATGTTCTTGTTTTTTGTACGTGTTTTACGGCGCTCGCAGCTGCATATGAGCGCGTGGGACACATTAAATTTTTTCAGTTGGTAGGAAATTTGGAATTTTGCCCGGGCAGCGGCCGAAGCGTCCTCATATTTACAAAGTTCTTTTTGCTCAATACCTAGTTAGGGAAATTTGACTTCAAAGATTTTGAGTTTCACATCATGTCAAGCTTTTTCGAATGCAATTTTTGGAAAATCGCGATAACGCTTACGAATAGTTTTATGATTTTTGAACGAGCAGATAGAACATTTGGTTTCTGGCCTCACGTTCTAAGTAACTCAAAACGGTCAAAAATGTAAGATAAAACTTTGTAATTCTGAGGTAGCAATGTCTTTTTAGCTGCACCCTTGAAGACTTGATAGAAGCCAAAACGTCTTTTCGTTACAACGCTAGGGTAGAAAGGTGAGAACGTTTTTAAAACTTAAAAAAAACCTCCGACATATCTCAAGTCTTAGACTTTCTCTTTGTCTACTCAGGAGCCCCTTCCACTCGCACGACCCAATAACCACATCCACCCCACCCCCTCTCCTCCCCCACCCCCAATCCCCAGGCCAAATGCACGCTCCAATTCATGTTATGTGCAATGCCTACGTTATCTTTGCCTTTGGCGATTTTAGCAAGGTTTTCTTCAAAAAGGGTTTGTTTGTTTTTTCTCTTTTGACGGCTGCCACTAGATGAACTCGACTAACTAAGTGAACGGTCTTGGATTTTTTTCTGAATACACTAAGAGAATCACCAACGCAGTGAGGCAATATGAAGATCTACTGACCACAGTGAAGAGACGAAAACTAAAATGGTATGGGCATGTCACAAGATCCACAGGACTTGCCAAAACCATCCTGCAAGGAACCGTACAAGGAAAGAGAAAGAGAGGAAGGCAGAGAAGGAGATGGGAGGACAACATTACAGAGTGGACAGGAAAGACGATGGGTGACAATCTGAGGAGAGCAGAGAACAAAAATAGATGGCGAGAGCTGGTTTTCCAATGCAGTGATGCCCCAACGGTTGCCCCAACCACGGGATAGAAGAAAGAGCTAAGGGCTCAAGGAGATTGTTTGAATGGAAGAAAAAATAGTTCAAAATACAAAGTACAACTTATAAGTATTATAACTATAATATACACCATTTTTTACCCGTGGCAATACAAACGTAAAGTTTCCCCCTTTATAGCTGTTGATATTCTTATTTCAAGGCACATACAAATGTGTGTACAGTGTGCACGGAGAAAGGTCCCAGTTGTCGGCAAAGCTTTTTCTTGAGCAACGGGGTGAAAAGACCAAAAAAGTGTCTTACTTGATCAAAAAGTTGTTTTCCTTCAGAAAACGCTCGTTTAACAATTTCTTAATAGCATATTGAAAAGACTTTATAATAATTCAAGTCTAAATGAGTTTTTGAATTAGGTATTTGTGCAACATATTGTACTTCACCAAAGGTTAACATAAGGCCCATTTTTTCTCCAAACTTTGTTTTACACCCTGTGTTACTAAAGGTGGCATCTCTTAAAAACTGCTCAAGATATTTGAAATAATATTTAATCAGCTCGTTTAACATTGAATTTGCCACAAGATCATACCCTTATTTCAACATCCAAAATTTCCGAGAACTGTGACCTTTCTCCAGGCACACGCACATAATATACTATGTTCGCCCGTGTTATCTGTAAGTTGTAAGTAGTGATTATGGGAGTCTATGAATTCTTGAGGGAAGGAGAAATAAGCGAGAGAGTGTAAGAGGGGGAGGGCAGAGCAGTGGAGAGAGGGGGGAAGGGGACAGAGTGAGAGAGTGAGAGACAGAGATAGAGACTGACAGACAGACAGACAAAGAGAGGGAAAGAGGGAGAGAGAAAGAGGAGATAGAGAGACAGAGAGAGGGGGAGGGGAGGGAGAGAAATGCTGATGTTTTGATATTTACTGTTGCGTATGTGTTACACTAATAATACATTGTATTGCAGAAGCTGGTAGAAAAAAAACCCACTTTTAATTTCTTCTGATGGTGAATCACAAAGTTTAGTTGGGCTTTTTCTTTCCCTCGTAGTTGAGCTTCACGTCTTTTTCTACCACAACACAACAATGACACTGGCCATTCACCCCAGCTATTCTGTACCGGCTCTGTATAATGTTGTCAATCGGATTTCCCCTGGTCCTGGTCCAGGTGGGCGCTGTATTCCCGGTGTTTCCCAGACCACTAAGCCACAGATGGCTACATTACAACAGATCATAGAGACGGAAACTATTGTTAAGAAGGACATTAAGCACATAATAAGCAGCACCGCTCGCTGTCCTAGAAAGATGGCAGAGTTTACTTTACAGTACATAAACTTACAACAAAAGGCTGACCCCCCCCGAGGCTTCACAATATACCAGGAAGCTAAATACTCCCATACCTTGAAACTACCTGGTTGGTCTCCAGTAAAGAAATCTTATTATGAAACGGTTTTCAATAGCTGGACCTTCCTCGTTGTGGGCGTAACGCTACCGACATTGTTCTAAAGTAAAAAGACAACGACATGTGAAAACGTTTCCAGTGAATGCTGCTTATTAGCTGAAATTTCTTGTTGTAACCGTAAAGCTGCCGATATTAGTTTACAGAAATAAGACAACACGTGAACATATTTTAAGTGGATGATAGATGCTGGTTATAATTTGAAGATTCCTCGTTGTGGCCGAAGCGCTACTGATTCAGAACAGGCAGGGACAAACGATGGAACAGATGTCGGTCTCGGTGTCCTTTCTAATAAATAGCTGCCTTTGTCAAAGTACTTTATAATATCAGTCATTTCGTTCTATTTTTTGTCTCGTTTCGCATGATGATATACGGATTCTCTGCTGTAGATTACAGGACATTAAACGAATGATTTTCTTAGGTTGAAACAGTCTCAAGGGAAATCATTAAGGCGGGGGTGGAGGATTTTGAAGCAATGCCTGAAATAGCTGTAAACAGGGATGGAATTGATCAGGAGAAAGACTAAAAAGATCAACATGTAGATAGACAAACAACAGAGTGGATCGAGAAGTGAAGAAAATATGCATTGTTTACATGTTTTTTAATAAATGCAAGATACTTTAAAACGTTATTTTGCGTTCGGGGGTGGGGTGGAGGGAGGAGGAGAAACAGACACAGAGAGACAGAGACAGAGACAGATAACTATATATATATAAACTTCTTGAACGAGAGGAGTATGGTCCAAAAGAGAGGCAGATGAAGAGTAAAAAAGATAGAGAGAGAGAAAGACGTACCAAAAAAGTATTAGAACGAGAGTCGGTATGGGTTTTGAAAATATCAAATTATGCAAGAATTTGCGTGTGTGCTTGTATGTCACTGCACGTGCGAGTGTGGGTGAGCATGTATGTGTAT
>NW_004797855.1:130438-133017 GCF_000002075.1 Aplysia californica | reverse complement strand
GTGTGTGTTTGTGTGTGTGTGTGTGTGTGTGTGTGTGTGTGTGTGTGTGTGTGTGCGGGTGCGTGCATGCTTCTTTACAAATTGTGTAAAGTTTATCCGGCCCTCTTACCAGAGGACGAATTCATTCCACGCTCAACTCAATCTCACGATTACGGACCCGGTAGCCTAGGCCACCGACGCCACTTCCCCGACGATTCAAGGCTAATCGTTTCACTATCGCTACCCTAGAATTATAAAGTTCTAACTGCTAAGTACCTAGCTGTTGAGAAATTTGTAGTTAAAAATTGTAAGTTTCAAAACATGTCCATCTCAATGACATGAAAGAACTGCGACAGAATCTGCGCTTAAAGAAGCTGTACGAAGACAACCTTGAGACCATGTTTGGCTAAATTAACCGTCTGCGAAAAGAGCCATGCATAATCGTTTCTCAAAAGCACTGGAATGCAGTAAAAATCATTTCCGAGAAGCGCTTAAAGAAAAAGATAATTTATATAAATTCCATTCATGAGAAAATCGTCCTAGACAAGCGATGAATTACGGTCAGTTCGAGCAGCCAAGTGTGACTAACGCTTAATTACGGTGCTCCCAAAACGGCAGACAAAGCCATTAGGGCAAATACCTTGTGGCCCCTAGTGACAAGGGATGTACGAGTACCGGTATCCAGTACCGGAACTCCCGGTTCTACCGGAGGAGGTGTCAGGACCGGTACCAGGCCTCCAGTACCGGCTCTGGGAAGGAGCCGACACCAATGGTCAGTACCGGCTCTGGGAAGAAGCTGACCCCAACAGTTTTTTACCGGACCCCGGGAAGTGTACAGTGTGTAGGTCAGTACCGGCTCTGGGAAGAAGCTGACCCCAACAGTTTTTTACCGGGCCCCGGGAAGTGTACAGTGTGTAGGCCTTGGCCTAGGCCAAGGCCTAGCAGCTGTGACGTCAGATGCACAAACACAGCGGGTGACCTTGATATAAGAGTTCAGATTCAAAATTGACAATCATAAACGAAGTTTGCTTAAGTTTGAATATATGGCATCAAATCAAGTTCTATGCAAGCCACATGGCTTATTTTGATAAGCTGATTCCGAAAATGAGATAATTTTTTAGCGGCGATAACTGTTTTAAGATTGTGCATGCAAAGTTTAAACCCGCGTGGGGGCAAACTTCAAAGGGATTTTACGTCTCAATTCGTCTCTCCCAATTCTGACTTGTGTGTGTGTGGGGGGGGGGGGTCGGATGCGGGTAGCGCTGATCGTGGCGCGAGACGTGACCACGGACCTAAAACTATATCTTTTTAGGTCAGTTGACGCGAGTATCTGACCTCACCTCCTGCTGTCATTCCCGGTACCGGTGCTGGCGGTTCTTGACACCGGGAACCGGGAAAGGACCGACACTTGGTTTCGCCGGTACCGCCCAGCACTACAAGCGACCCCTTTCTTACCCCCACCCACCCCCTGCCTTTCTATCCGTAAACAGCAAGTACCTTACAACATCTTCTACTTATAACCTCTTGGGCATGCATCCAACTACACCGAATGGCGCGGACACAATGATACAGTCGAAGATATCTAATACCGAGTGCCCATTGCGGATGGGATCGGGTCGGGTCGGGTCGGGTCGGGTCGGGATGATCGCCCTACTAGTCGCTTGAAAACAGATGCGTTTATTTTTTAGGCGACCAGTCGGGTTCGTTTGGCATGTAGACATAATGTGGTGCCAAATAGCCGCTTTGCGTCCTCAGTCTGGCTAGCAATCCGACCCGACCCGACCCGACCCGATCCGACCCGATCCCCCAATGGGCACCCCGTTTTAGACGGTAACCCATTGTCGAGAAGAAATGTGGCCCTCTTAGACAGGTGGCTGTTATACACAGTGTCATTATAATTCAAAACAATACGACAGGGAGAAAAAGGAAAGTATCCATTTGTACAGATGAGTGTCTTATACAAGTGGCCCTTTGACAGTACTCTGACGTACTGATACATGTGAAAGACACTGGCAAAACCTCGTAACTGCACACATTTCATGATTTTGAAATTTAAAAACGTTCTTGTAAGAGATTAATTACAGTATTTGCAACACAACGGGAGCATATACTTATTATGTGCTGAAGATTCGAGGTGAAACTAGGAGAATATACCGCGCACTCACATGACCTTACGCAGTTGCGAGTGCCGTAAAGAGAATCGCTGAACCGTGGTGTATGTAGCCTCTTCTTTCCTGGGCTACATCACGGTTCATTATACGGGGTGCCCATTTGGGGATCGGGTCGGGTCGGGTCGGGTCGGGTCGGGTCGATGTTCTAGCCAGATTGAAGGTGCAAGGCGGCTATCGTGGCACAAGCATATCGCACACGACTCGTCGCCTGAAAAACAAACGCCTTTGTTTTCAGGCGACGAATCGGGCGATCGACTCGACTCCACCCGACCGGCCCGATCCCAGGCGCAATGGGCGCCTGGTATTGTGAGACGTAGTGGTAAAATCAGGCGCTCATCAAATTATTGAAATCAAAGCAACGGACAGCTGTCTAGTCGTTGGGCATTCTTTTGGTTGTTGTTGTTGTGTGTGTGTGTGTGTGTGTGTGGT
>NW_004797855.1:129382-129763 GCF_000002075.1 Aplysia californica | reverse complement strand
CATTGGCTGTCGGTGAAGATAGCGACCGAGTTGGATGCATCGCACTCTTTGTCAGTCCAGTCAATGGCTATTTCCAATATGGCGCCTTTCTCTCTCAACGTCTCGACAACGATAGGGTTGGATGGGTCCCCCGTTGTGATGACGACTCCAGCGCCGCCGTCCGTTGTTCCTGCCCTAGCCGAGCCGTCAGTGTAAATATTGTACTGTGCGCCAAGCTCTCGTGCTCGACGAACAGCAGCGTTTTGAATCTTCCCACTGGAGTCACTCCTTCGGCTTATGCCGTACAGGTGGGGGGGAAGTGATGTCGGGGTTGATTCCCCGTTCCCAGGGCCTGGTTTCGAAGTAAGTGATGGGCCTCCTCTCGCAGACCTCTGTTTTGAA
>NW_004797855.1:124875-127323 GCF_000002075.1 Aplysia californica | reverse complement strand
GATCCATGGCTGACCTCAGTGTTAAGGGTCACGGAAATCGGCGCATGGTCAGAGCTGCCAATTCCGTCTACTGGGCACCAGGTGTGTTTCCCGATCCATGTTGACCCACATATAGAGACATCAGGGGCACTTTTTCCTCCAGTGGATGGTAGGGAAGAGGGAGAGAGATTGGGGTTGGGATGGTCGTCATGTCTCGACTTGGTGTTGATACGAGTGTGTCTTCCGTCGTTCATGACCATCATCTCGCTATCCAGTGTCCGGTTCAGCAGATGCTCCCCTCTTGCATCCGGTGGTTGAAAGGGATACCAAAGGGGACAGTGGGCATTAAAGTCACCTAGTATGATAGACTCAGGTGTGGTTGGGAGTTCGTCGGTTGCCAAACGTGTAGATTGTTGAGATATGTGGGATCTGACGGGAGGTCAGTAGATGTTGCACAGTGTGACCCATTTCCTCTTCCCGACCTTCACCTTAAACATTGAAAGCTCAGTTCCTCTGATGGACGTGTCTCGGACATGTTCGAAATCTAGGGTATTCTTGATATAAGAGATGAGACCTCCACCTCCGTCCTGGCTCCGTCTGTCCACCCTGATTGATGAATATCCCTCAAATCTAGGTGTTGTCTTACTTGGTTTTAGTTTCGATTCCTGGATGAGGCAGATGTCGAAATCACCCTCCTTCAAGCGAAGCCCAAGCTCGTTTGCTTTAGCTGTGATGCCATCGGCGTTCCACTGCATAATGCGGAGCGAACTTTTGGTCCGCGTTTGGGGGTCCTCGGCAGATGTTTCGATCGCTGTGCCACCCACCACCCGTGTAAAGTATCTGGGCTTATTCGACCGCTCATAACCCTCACAGTTCCAGCTGTGGGTACCTTCCGCAGGGGCGTTTGCGAGCAGTCTCGTTAGTTTCGTGCAAGACTTGTGGAAGTATTGAGTACAGGACGCGCATGTAACTGGCGTGGTATTAATTCGAATTGGTTTCCGGCAGCCCTTACAGTTGGCTTTGGGCCATGGGGTGGATGGTAGGGGGGTAGATCTGACAGTGTTATTTGTGATTGGGATTGCGGTTGGTGCCGTGTTGCAGGAGTGGGTTGCACACCTCCATTTTGTCTTGGGGTCGTACCTGCCGATGTGGCTGCACCTAACGTCCTTATGACACTCACTTGAGCATCCCAATTCGGCGCAGCGGAACCGGCTGGCGTTTTTCCTGAGCATCTTGCTGCAGACGCTGCACTCGCGTCTGGCAAAGGTCTCCTGTCGGGATGTTTGGTCGACGGGGACTCGGGGTGAGCAGTTAGTTCTGCAGAGCCATTCGCGCTTCCTGAAGTAACGGGAGATGCTGCTGCAGGATTGATGACATTTCTCGTTACAGCCGCCAGCACTGCATATGAACGGGTTAAGAAGCAGCCTCTCTTTTCGGCCGCAGGCGTTGCAGACCTGTGGCGGCAGAGCATTCGGTGAAGGGGTTTTCCTTTCGGCCTGTGCAACAGTGTTGATTGCGGTCGCTCCACTGTGGGTCGGAGAGTGCCGATTGAGTGTCGGCTGAGTATTGTGAGTGTGGGTTTCTCTAGCGCTGGTGTTGTTCTCATTGGAGGCTCTGGGTCCTGGGGAGAAACAATGGGGAGGCCGGGCCGCCTCTTGGAGTCGCACTGTCTCTCTGGAGGCGGTGTCGGCTTGGGTTTGGTGTCCTTTTGTTTGTCCTGGGGGGTTTTCTCTGATATATTTTAAATTCAAATGTTCTTTTCCCTCCTGTCTTTGACCGTTTAGTTTTTGGGATCCTATTTAGATTGTTTTCTCTTAGTCTCCTCATAACATTCGGAGGTATAAAGACATGGTTCATTGGACGAAATAACAACAGAGTGTCTGGGGAGTATGTTGTTCTATTTTCCCTTTCAGTGAATATCTCTACACTGTCTGCGTTAAAAACCACAGTGTGGGTGACCGTTTCGGAAAAGTGTTCATCCTCTTGTTTTGTAACTAATGTCACACTTCCGGCAGAGATATGTGCTGTTGCCATCTAGTGAATACCGTAACTAAACAGCAGTCTTTAGAATTAAAACAATGATACCCATCCAAACCGATGATTGGGGACCATGAAGATTAGGGGAAGCTCGTAGTAAAAATCGTGAAGCGTAGATCGAGCCTCTGCCTCAGATTAAGTAGGCACAATGAGGTTCACTGTAGAGCATAAATAAAAACTTGACGCCATGATTATTTGCCAAAAGGAAGTCTATTGCTGTTGTTATTTTTTCATTACTTTAAGGAGAAAGTTATCACATTAATCACCGAAACTTAATGCACATGATGGTATAACTTTTTTAAAATATCCAGGAATTAAAACAGTCAGGAACACCACAAATTAAGAGGAGCACAGAAGGCTGCCTGTTGGCGCGATCATCACTTCTCTTGTTTTGTAACTAATGTCACACTTCCGGTTGTTTTTGTTTGGGGG
>NW_004797855.1:120861-122031 GCF_000002075.1 Aplysia californica | reverse complement strand
AGAGAGGGTTGAGGAGAGGGGGGGTGAGCATAAAGAAAGCTAGAAATATGAAAAAGGGGGCAGAAAAAAGTAAGAAGGAGAATTAGACAAGGGGTGGGGGTGGGGGGCAATCAGACAGACAAACAAATACACACACAAACAAACAAACAAACAAACAAACAAACAAAACAGATACACATACACAGACATACATAGAGAAAAGGCCGATAACGAAGAGATGGAGGAGGAGGAGAAAAGGGAACAAAGAGGATAAAGACACAAGAAAGACAGACGGGGAAACTGGAGTCAGAAATAACGTGTGAGAACAATGTCACCCCGGCTCATTTCTATCATGCTCTGAGTCCCCGGCGACAGGATGCGAAGCCGCAGATACCCAGATCTTCGCATCAGGTTTCGTTTATTTTTTATATATTTAAAGAAACGCTGAAAGAAAAAAAGAAAGGAACGCCACAAAACCTCAAGAAAGAAAAACCTGCTCGTCAGAGTATCGAGGCTGCAAAGAAATTCCTCAGGAAGAAAGAAAAGGACCTAGTATCGATTTTTCAGTGCGAAGAGAAGCTCGTTTGTTTTGTATTGTGTTTGTCATTTTGGTTATAACGATCCCAGGAGATCCTCTGCTCCTTCCTCCTTATCCTTCTCTTCCCCGTCGTTATCATCTCTCTGCTCCACCTTCTCCTCTCCGTCCTTATCCTCAGTCTCCTCCTTCTTCTCCTCCTTATCTTCCTACCTTTCCTCCTCGTCCCTGTCCTCCTTCTTCTCCTCCTTATCTTCCTTCTTCTCCTTCTCTTCCGCGTCCTTTTCCTCATTCTCCTCCTTCTTCTCATTCCCCACCTCCTTCTCCTCCCCGCCCTTTTTCTCCTTCTGCTCCTACTTCTCCCCCCCCCCACCCCGTCCTTATCCTCCTACTTCTCCTCCCCGTCGTTCTTCTCCTTCTTCTCTTCCCTGTCCTTAACCTCCTTCTCCTACTCCACGTCCTTATCCTCTTTTTCCTCCTCCTCCTACTTTTCCTCTCCGTCCATCTCCTCTTTCTCCTCCTCCCTGTCCGTATCCTCCTACTTCTTCACACGCCGTTATCTTCCTTTTGCTCCTCCTCCTACTCCTCCTACTCCTCCTCCTCCTCCTCCTCCTACTACTACTACTACTACTACTACTACTACTACTACTACTCCT
>NW_004797855.1:118504-120574 GCF_000002075.1 Aplysia californica | reverse complement strand
CTACTACTACTACTACTACTACTACTACTACTACTACTACTACTACTACTACTGCTACTACTACTACCGCTCTAGCTGCTGTTGTTGTTGCAACTACTAAGCTTACTTTTACGACATTAAACGAACAAAAACAACAATAGCACAATGGATGCGAAAATAGGAACTCTCGAAACATGGAATAGGAATATCTTTTTTTTCTTTTTTTTTTTTTTCTTTTTTTTTTTTCGGTTTTGGTGAGGTTTTTTTAGGGTTTTGTGTGTCTCTTTTTCCTTGTGGCCTGCTTTGAAAATAAAACAAATTTCTTCACATATTATTTTATGTATGTAAAAAAAATGAAGAAGACACTAAAAAGCAGAAAAAGTATAATTATTATGATGTTTTACGGGTCAAATACGAGGGGGGGGGCAATAAGTATTTGGTCTGAGTACAAAGGAATCATGGTAGAGTAATGAAATATCGCCAACCTTTAGGCGATTTCTTTGGAACACACCATGCGAATTTTCGAGAAAATCCGACAATAATAAGGCACTAGTCAGCGTGTTCAATAAAGCTATGCACGTTTGGTTTTTCCTTGCTTAAGCTGTGCCATGGAGCCTGTTGAATATAGCTCAGTTATCAAGTTTTAACACTTGCAAGGAAAATCCCCTTTGGACGTTTTTCGGGAAATGGTCCAAGTTTATGATGACAAATGTCCCCGTTATAATACTGAAACATACTGGGTAAGAAAATTCAAATCTGGATTCATGTCGGTGATGAATGAAGATCGTAAAGGGCGCCCAGCCTTTGAGGTAACTAAAAAAAATGTATCTATAGTGAAGAAACTGGTTTTACAAGACCGACCTATAACTGTTAAAAAGCTCTCAAGTGAAACGGGAATCAGTGTAGGGTCAATTGAAACGATTCACCATGACTATCTTACCATAATAAGGTGTGTGCGCGGTGGGTACCCTGCCTTTTGACAAGTGGGCAAAAGAAGCAGAGGGTTGCGTCCGGCAAAACTCTCCTTCGAATTGAGTTCAATGACACAAATTTATTTTTTTTTTTAATGGTGGCAAGGGATGAAACATGGATTTATCATTTTGATCCAGAACAAAAAATGTCCTCCATACAATGGAAAACCCTTTCTTCTCCCTCACCAAAGAAGGCAAAGGTAACCCTCAAGTGGAATGGTCCTGCTGTCGTGGGGTTTTTTTCTGGGATTTTGAAAGTATCATCATGACTGACAACCTGGAAAATTGAAAAACAGTCACAGTGGACTACTATTTAGGTTTGCTGATAAAACTACGGTCCGAATTGATGAGAAAAAGGTCTAGGAAACTCCGTAATGGGGTCCTCCTACTGCATGACAACGCCCCTGCTTACAGGGCCCAAAAACAGTCCAAACAGAAGAACAGTGCGAGTTAGAAATCCTGTCACACCCAGCTCAGCTTATTCACCTTCAGACTTTTTTCTGTTTCCTAATCTTAAAAAATCACTGAAAGGACGTCGTTTCCATGACAACGAGGACAACATTCAAGTTGTTGAAGACTGGTTAGAGGCCCATTCTGGGTCATTTTTCTCTCAAGGACTTTCAAAGAGAGGTGGCAGAAATGTGTTACTCTGCATGGTGATTATGTAGAGAAATGAAAGAATGTGTGCCAAGTTACAAAGCTCTATCTTTATTCCTTCATATTTAGACCAAAGACTTCTTGAACCCCCCTCGTGTATTAACTTTACGATGAGCAAAACCAAAAGAATGTACCTATGACATGAAAAGTAGTGAGTTTTAGAGCTTCTATCTTCCTCAACCTTGACTTTTTAAAAAGTAAAAATGGGCGAGTTTTAAGGTTTCAAACAGGTTGCGTTGTGGGTGTGGTTGGGGGGGGGATCATCTTTCTTTTTTCCTATCTTTGTTTGGTTTTTTTACGTTTCAATTTATGTGGGCGGGGACGTTGTTGGGTTGGGTTTTTTATATTTTGCTTTTGGGTTTGTTTCTTTTTTTTTCGGGGTGTTATTTGTGGGGGTTTGTTTTGTTTTTGTTTTCTCCTTTTTTTTTCTTTCTTTTTTTTGGTTCACCTCTTTATGCACATG